>NC_072731.1:12799057-13099057 GCF_026930045.1 Uloborus diversus
CTTAAGATGTTGAACGTTTGAAGCAGAAATAACAAGAAGTTCTGTCCAGAACTAAACGAGTCTACTTTCCCATATACCCATACTACTTTCTACTACCTGATCAATATTCTCAAAAATAGCTAAAATCGCAAATTGTTTCAAACATATTTTTTTAATATCATAAGCTGATTTCTAGGAATAAAATATTCCTCACTCATCTTAAAAAAAAAAAAAAAAAAAAAAAAAAAGCACCTTTCAAACAAAGCAGCTAATACACTTTTTTCCATTAAAAAAATTCTGTAACAGTTTTCAAAACGAAAAAATAATTAAAATTAATAAGCTTATTGAAATAAATACATCATATTAAAAAATCGTTTCTTTTTCCCCTGTTGCCAAAAATAATTTTTTAAATGAATTAATGCAATTACCAAAATAAATAAAAACAGTAACATGTCAACTTAAAGAAATAATTTTCATTGTCAAAAAAAAAAAAAAAAAAAAAAATCGTCTGCGTATATCTTTATGTAGAAACATGAATGACTTCGAGTTTATTCGCCGAAAACTGAATGCCTAAATTAAAACTTAAGCGTGAAAATAAAAACAAGTCATATCAACAATAATTAGTTCACAGTTAAAACCATAGCTGAGGACTCAATCTCATTTTGGGATAAAGGAGTCGGAGTCGAATATCCAAAAATCGGAGTCAGTCATCTGTCCTCCGTGTATAAATTTTTGCCAAAGCTACGAAGTCAGAGTCGAAGTCGGGGAGTCGGAGTCCGATTAATTATCGGGCACAGGAGTCGAGTCGGAGTCAGGTGCCCCTAAATTCTCGGAGTCTGGAGTTTGGCGTCAAGAGCTGTTTCCAACAAAATTTGTTTGAAGTAAATCCGCCTTCAAGTACGGAATCTACATTAAATTTCAGTTTCCCCGTAGGCGCTAATGTTAATGGGTTTGAACTGTTCAAAATTGAACGGAAAATTGTTCAAATCAAAAAGATATTTTATATACAAGTTTTTCATCAAAAGCTTTTTCCTACAAAGTTTGTTTGAAGCAAATTCGCGTCACAGTTCGGAATTGCCTTGAATTTCCCCGTAGGCGCTAATGTTAAATTTTTTTGAACTGTTAAAAATTGAACAAAAAATAGTTCAAATCAAAAAGTGAAATATGGGAATGAGGTGTACTCGCCGAGATCTTTCGAACAAAAAAAAGTTTGTTCGAATCGGACTACTCATTCAAAAGTTATTAGGGGGGGGGACAGACAGACAGACCGACAGACATTATCCCCCATCTCAATACCCTACTTTCCAATTTTTAATTTTTCAATATTTATTTAATTATTTTACTTATTTTTGATTTTTTTTTTTTTTTTTTTTTGTTTTTCGCGATATTTTTAAGATGCATTAAGCCTTCTTTCATGCTTTTTTCTTCTTTTTCTGACTTTTACTGGGAAAGTAGGCTAAAAAGGAGTGAAAAAACACAAAATTTAACTTTTTATACAAGACCTAGGTCCCCTAACTTATATTTAGAGAAATAATCTCCATTGAAAACTATTACTGACACAAAACACTTGACATTTGTGCGACCAAAACTCGAGGAAATATTCCTGTTCAAAGTTTTAAGGGACCATACAGAAGTTGAGATTGGGACTTATCGCCCGTTCAGAAGAATGACAGGTCGTCAAAGTAAGAAAAACAAAGCATTTATATTTTTCATGGCTATTCAAAAATAAATGCAAATGTTATGCCGTGCTATGCAAAAACACACTACAAAACCTCGAACAATTTGAAAAACCACACTGTGTATGCACGCATATAACTTAAACACTTGTTAACCGCTATATTTCCCCCCAAAATGTGCTATTGACGGCAAGTGAAATGTATGTAAATCACAAAACGCTGCGTTTCATATCTCGGTGAATATTGGTCGTACTAATATCAAACTTTTTGTGTTGGAATTGGTTTTCAATGGAGATCATTTCCCTAAATATTAGTTAGAGGATCTAGTATAAAAAGTTAATTTTTATATTTTTTGACTCGTTTTCATTTTTGCTTCAAACTTTCAACATCTTAACTCTGCATCTGATTTTAAACATTTTTGCAATTGGAAGTACACATCTAGGACTAACGGTTGCAAAAATAAAGGTCTTGCAGGTTAAAATGGAACATCCTGTATATGTTTTACAATGATGTGTACCGCCATTTTGTGGTACACATCATTGTACATTTTACATTGTAATTGTACTTTTTATAAAGTACAATTAATTCTGCTTTTTGGGCATGGTCTACCTTAGAAACATTAACTGCACAGACTAATATCAGTCAGACAAAACATAAATATGCAAATGCGTGATTCGGAATAGTACTTTTCCAATGTTTTCTCAAACGTAGAAACTTCCAAATTAATAAGAGGTAAGTTGAGTCGCTAGTGGTATTTTTAGGAGACCGTTTCTTACCATCTGTCCAGGTAAAAGCAGCATCCACACTTGGAATGCCTCTCCATCTGCTGATTCTTTTTGGGTATCCGTCTTCCATCTTTCCCTCCGTTTCATTATACCGCCAGTACTGTTCCCCACTGAAGAAATAAGTTTTGCCATTTTTGGCCCACACCAGAGCAGCATCCAGTCTCTTTAAATCGTGGGGTAATCCGAAATCCGTCAAAGGCCTTGGACTGTCCGGAGTAAACTGATTACCGTCAAAGATCCAATAGAAACGACCTATAAAGGAAAAATGAATCAACCAAAAGCATGAATTGTTCTTAAAGTTGCAATTAATCAAGTTCCTTGCTGGTTCGTTGGATTGATTATTAGTCCAAGACTTGGCTTTAAACTGACTAAGCTGACAACAAAATCGTCGCTGTTATATCTGCTTCATAACACATGCAATAGCGGATCCCGCTTTTGGTTTTGGAAGGTATAATTATCGTAAGAAGAGGGGGACATAAGTGTAATAACAAATAAGGGATGTGAGACGAATTCTTCGAAATGCAAGATCCAAAACGCAACTTTAGGCTATCTTTGGTCACTTACAGGGGGAGGGACATAATTCCCTATTCCCATAACCCTCTAACTCTAAATCCGCGCTTGAATACCTTGATGATGTGACTTTGACAGCAAAAGCGATATTCCATCTCATGTCATGGTGCAATTAACAAATCAAGGTTCTGTGGCATTCAGTTACACGATTTTTAATAACAGAATAAACGAATAATTAAATGAAGCCAAAAATCCAGTTGCAAAAAAGGTGTGTCCTTTATTTATTTAAGTAGAACTGTTTCTGAAAAGTTTCGGAAATTCTTATTAGCTAATACGTTCAACGACATGATAAAATGTGGGTTTGTTTTAAATCTCAAAACCATCAACGACGACATTGGAGCCGAGGACAGAAGATCTGCTTGTACAGAAGGGCAGCAACGAACATTTCGTCTTTGTCGTGGTTTGGAAACAACATTATTGGGAGGCGAAATCTTCTTGAAAGCCTGAAGGAAATGACATCACATATGAGAGGGGGGCTTAAGAAAGTAAAAGAAGGATTTAAATTGTACAATTGTTGCATTAGTTAAAACATACAATACTAAACGACATAGATTTTTAAAAAGTTGCTTCAAATCAAACATTCTTAATGAAGAGTCAGGAGATTGTTGATGACAATTTTAACTGTGAAAAATCATATTTTCAAGAACGGTTAAATTGAGTAAAGACTGATACATATTGTTTGTGAAATTACATGTATTATGTTCGGATAGGTAAAAGAAAGATGTTTTTTCTTTCATATGCTTTCTTCTTCTGTATTTAAAATTATTTCTGATTCTTGTAATACCAAAATATGTGTTTCATATCATTTCGAAATTTGTGCTTCATCAAAGTTGTTGTTATCATCTTTTTTATCATCTATAATGGCATTTGTTTTCAATTCTTGAATACATTACGAGTTGATTATTTATTTCAGCTACATTTGTCCGGGATTTAATTTCTCTCTTTGTGCTGTAATTCCTTCTTGTGCACCTGTCACATGCTGTTTTCGATTTCTATCAATAAATTTATGTTATCATCTGTAAGATTTGTAGTCCTTATCAAACCCGAGCAATAGCTTCAAAAGGAAGCTACTACTGGCAAATTCCGAACAGCTGAACTATGTTTTAGTGGATTGTGTTGTCATTTTTTTTCTCTGAAGTATAAAGTGGCGGAAAACTATTGACAAAAAAATCCACTGGAAGCTGGCATCGGACACCTAAATAGTAAATTGCTGTAACGTATTTTTTCAGACAATCCTTCTAAGCTCTTGTCGCATCAAGATGGGGCTAAAGGATAACTACAAACATATGCCAAACAGACTGATTATAACATCCTGATACTTTAGTTTCAAGCTTATTGGCGTTCATCAGTCCGGAATAGCCGTTTAAAAGTTGGATGTAGCAGAACTCCCGGCAGCAAGCTGGTTGGTACTTGCTTGTGATTGGGTTTTATTTTCCTCTCCTCTACCTAACTTTGCAGTTGGTATAACTTTACTATATATTATTCAGAAAATTAAGAAGTCAAAAGAAATGACAGTGTTAGAACTTAACCAACCCAAAAATACCCAATTAATACTCTGGGTATTTCAGTTGTAAGAGAAATAAAATTTTAGCATGTTTGCAAATAGAACAAGCAATGCCATTTTTTTATTGCATTACATTTGAGTTTTTTTGTTTTGTTTTTGTTTTTTTTTTTTTTTTTTTTTTTTTTTTTTTTGTTATAGATACAAAGTGTTGAACATTCTAATTCTTAAAAACCATAACACAGCGAGATCTCGTTACAATGTATGACGACACCACGAAATATCCGTTTCAACGAAATAAATGTTCAGTCCCAATCTAATTGCAATTACATTGCTTGAATTCCATTACAACAAAATTCCTGATGCAACGAACAAAATTTTCGTTCAAGTTCGTTGTAACGGGATTCTGCTGTAGTACGAACGCCTTCTTTCTCTAACATCTCCCAATTCATCCTTAGAAGTATGGAATTAATTAGTACTATGGTCTTCACTGTTTTCGCAAATTTTTTTCCTCCAAAATGAATTTCACGGCTCTAAAAAAATATCAAAGTGCCTTTTAACGCTTTGGAAAACCCTCCAGCAATACCCCTGACAGCCATGATCGTAGTCGTGGTGCAATCACAGTAAAATTTGACAGAATTTCCTACAAGGTGAGAAATTCAAAAAGTTGATGTTTTCCGACTTTTGTAAATTTTTTGCGCCCTGCTTCGTTTATCTTTAACCCTTAAACGCGTGATTTTTTAAAAAATACTTTGAAATGTGTTTTCGGTTTTAAACTTCTGTTCAAATCACGAGAAAAGTACTTTAAAAAATCACACTTTAATATAGGTATGGTTTATGGCTAAGCAACCGCTTGCCAACATCGGATTTTAACTGAAAAAAAAAACAAAAAATAATTTACCATGAAATGTCCCAAAACATTGATAAAAATTATAAAATGCCTTACTATTTGAGTGATAGTAAAGCTTTGTTTGTCAAAAAATTAAAAGAAGATAGGCACTTGTAAACGTACTAAACTATGAGGGGAGGGGGGAGTCTTGCATTTGTAATTGACGAGAAATAAATAAGTTTTTGTTTTCCATCAGATTGGTGCATTTACAGGTGTGAAATTGCTTTAATAACATCTTCAGTGAGTATTTTTTTTGGATATTTGCAACTACAGACTTTCAATTTGTTCTTATTGTATTTTAGAAGAGTAAATTGGGTATGTTGCAAAGCGCAACACGATGCATTTAAAGGATAAGTGTTACATATAAATGACTCACAATGCTTAGTTGCGATTGAATCAAATAAATTGCTGATTAAATGCGCAGAGAAAGTTTGGGGCCATTCATTAATTACGTAAGGATGATTTTGGCAATTTTAACCTTTCCCTCCACCCATGTAAGGGTACGTTAGATTTTAAAAACCCCTCCCCCTATTCTTACGTAAGATTCCATTTCGTTTTTCAAAATAATAAAATAACGGATTTTAAGTCACTGGAACCGTTATTAAATTAAATCTTTTTGTGTAAAGAAATATTTACTAAAAAGTTAGAATCTAGACTGAATGTTTTTTCGCCATTTTTTTTGCATATGATGCGATACTAATTAAAAATAAAACATACCATACATAGTGCGATTTTTTAAATTATATTTTACACTATTCATTCATTGTAAAACAAATAAAAAACAGCTCATCCTTAAACGTTTTACCTTCCAGACGGAAATGAAGCATCATCCCCGCCAAACCACTTGATTTTTAATGTAAAATATTGACTTGGAAAATATTACATAAGAGTGGGTTTGATCCCCCCCCCCCCAAGGTTAGGGTACGTAGAAATTTTTTCAACCCCTCCCCTTCGGGACCCTTACGTAATTAATGAATTTCCCCTTTGGTTCTCCAGAAGCAGCTTACCTGTGAAGAAGATGATGTTGTAATCATTAGGTCTTTGGTAGACGGCATCGATGCTTCGAACCGACCATGGCAATCCTCTGAAGAAGGAGTGAAAGTAGACAGGATAGCCTGGCATGATTTCTCCTCGGTCACGAAGACGCCATGTATACTGCAGATGGAAAAAAGATCGAATTACACGGTATTTGTGATCCGAAAATCCGAAAACAAACGGGCTAACAACACATTCTAAAACTGAAAATTATTTGAAAAAAAAAAAAAAAAAAAACGAGCTGATGTGTGTATCACATGACTTCCTTTTACTCCAATTTAATGTCTTTTTCTTATTATTGGCAGTTTTAATATGATATGGCCAAATTGAAACCAGATTTTAAAAAAAAAAAATTAAAAATCGCCAAATTTGTCGCCAAGTTGGTGACAAAACTTGGCGTCCAAAAGACTGGCGATATATCGCCAAGTGTCCGCTAAATTATAACACCACTTGAGTTTACATCGAAAATAACAATGATTCCCCCCCCCCAAAAAGGGGCAAAAACCCTCTTTGGAGCATAGGAATGCAACTAAAAAAGAAGGTGCACAACTAGGAGTCTACGTACAAAATTTCAACTTTCTAGGACATACCCTTTTCGAGTTATGCGAGATACATATGCACATACGCACATACATACGTACATACAGACGTCACGAGAAAAATCGTTGTAATTAACTCGGGGGTCGTCAAAATGGATATTTCGGGTGTCTGTACGTTCCTAGGCACATGTCCACGTGTGGTCGGGTTGAAAAAAAAAACTCAACATTCATTTGGGGGTGAGCAAAATGGAAATTAAGGCCGATTTTTAGGTGAAATTTTTTTCGCGAATACAATACTTCCTTTTTTGTAAAAGGAAGTAAAAAAGAAAAACACTTTTAAAATGTTTTTTTATTTCAATGATTTTTTGTATGCATATTTGAAGAGTTTTTACGGGGGGGGGAAGGGGGGGGGGGGGGGGGTCAAGCTTCCTCATAGTTTCCAAAAATTTCACTGTCCTCAAAAAATTTACTTGAGTCGTTGCTACACTGTAAAAACGATTCAGAAACGTTGCTGGAAAATAATGGGCAGCTAATGGGCCCATTTGCTGCCAGTAACATATCTTGCAAAAGCCAGGAACGTTTTCAGCTGAAAGACAGTAACCTTCCTGAAATTACCCTTGAATATTTCTGAAGAATTTGGAAATCTTCCGGGTTATAAAGACAGTCTGAAACCTTCAAAGGAAGTTAGGTGCGTTGAACGTAATTGATTTGAACCATCCTGATTTACTAAGAGCGCTCATTGGGAGCTAAGTCAACCTGAACGGGCCGTATAACTAAAGCCGATAGACCTATTAAACACGTTCTGTCAATCTTTAAACTGGTGGCTAAAAATATTTTTCACAACACTGAAACGTCGGCATTCGTGCAACTTGTTGCAATTCAGGAAACATTTTGCAAAGATGCTTGAATTTACGGGGAAAAAGGTGAAAACCACTATAATCCCGAAACGTTACACCGAAATGATCAGTGAGGTTTCGGAAATTTTTTAGTGTAATGAATCTAGTTTCTAGCGAGTTCGAATTTTATTCTGCAAGAGAACGTACATAAAAGAAGCAGCAGTTCGAATTGCAGCATAATCTTTAAGAAAGAAGGGAGGAAATCCAGTAGAGTCCCGAAAACTTGGCCTAATTTGGGCTGAAAAATGGTGGAGTTTGAAAATCCCAGTTCACCGAGAATTTGCGCAATAGGTTTTTCATGTGGGTTTTTTTCGTACTGCCAGAGTGTGACTGAGTATTTGGGACTCTACTGATTCGACGTTACGAATTGTTTTCGATTGTTCCCCAAAGCTTTTCGTAGAATGGGCTCTTTCCAAACGCTTAACATGCAGCTCCATTCTGCTAAGCGAAAAAAGTCGATATATTTTTTAAAGACAATTTTCTTAAAACATACTAGGAGGAGGGTTTTTAATCGTAAACATGTTACACAATTGTGGTATTTAGCATAAACTTTCGGAAACAACTTACCATTCCTTTGAATACAAAAAGTTCTCCTCGAACTAAAGAAGCAGCATCAATGCGACCATCACATAAATGAGGTGGGCTTGGAGAAGGAGTTGGATTTTCTGTGGTGGTTAGGGGTGTCACATCGTCGGATTTAGTTGTTTCTTGACCTGCCGGTAAAAGCACAAGAAGATTTGAGCAAATAGTTTAAAAAAAAAGAGTTGAGATGGGCTAGGGTACAATCACAGGTGTCCAATTATTTATGGGTGCAAAAAACTGTTCAAACTCGTTGAGGCTTTTACTATAGTATGACTCCGATAGCAAGATGTTTTACCTTAGAAGACTTTATTTATGCTGTAATGTAGCGTTTCTTAAATTGTGCTCCGTAGAACCGCAGGGTTCCATGACGGTCACTCCCGAGTTCCACGAAACTTGAAACATTTCTTTTAATTCGAACTACTCACTTAAAAATCGGTAAAATACTATTTAACGACATATTCGACAGTCCACTGCTAGTGTCAGATTTCATAAGGGTCAACGGCTTCATGGATTTGGTCTGACTCCATTAGACCAAAGGGAGATCAAAAACAACAACAAACACATGACCAGTATAAGTATCAAATAGGAATTTTCAGCCCATTTGATGCCAGTGTATGGACCATTAACTGTGTCCTCACGAGAACAAGTAACTTCATCAGAACGACGTCTGTGTCACCGTTGTTACAGAAGTTTTATTTAATGTCATTTTTAGAATCCTGATGCAATTTAAACAGAGAACACTCACTTTGGGGTTTCCAATATCGCGCCGATTTCAGTCCCGTGCGGTTTCGGGATTGTAAGAAGCTAGTCCCGCGGAATTGACTTTTTCTTCGAAAAATTGAAAAAAAAATTTAATTTCGTACACCAATTGAAGAGCACTACTACAAAGTCAAATTCCAACTAGTAATTATTGTTTGATACGCAAAAGTGTGCCCTAAAAAGGTCCGCAATGCATCTTAACAAAGTATCGCTAGTACAGGATGAGAAAGAATTTTGACTCAAAAAATAATGAGCTTGACGAAAACATGTTCTGTGGCTCCACTTTTGCAAAAGATCTCCATTATCTTCATCTTCTGAAATAGATTTTTCTACTCTTATGCTTGGGGTTTTTTCCCAGGAACTGCGAATTTCTGATAAAAACGATGACTTTGTATGTTTTGCTGTATTCAGTTTAACTTGCATTAAGAATACCATTGTTGTTTTATAAACGTTGGTCATTGAATCAGTGAATTTAGTTCATTACCGCAAGGGGTGAGTGCTACTTAGTTTCACTAAATCGTAGGCTCAGCAAAAGTTTTTGGATAATTTCACTAGTTTTACCTCTCACTTTAAAGAGACATTCAAAAACTTGAGCAGTTTAACTTAAAGCACTGTCATGCGAGTCATCCTATGTTCCATCCAAGTTTCTGTCGCCTATTTCGAAGTCGGGCCGAATATATAAATAATGGCAGGTTTTACATTGCTTTCTTCTTTGTAGGAAAATATTATGCACTTTAAGTTAAAGCTTTTGAGTGCATTCCTTAATCTTACAGAAGTTCTCCAATATTGCATTGAGACTACCCCAGGGAGGTTTTGCAATCTCTCTATTTTTTCTAAAGCGGTATTTTCTGAAATTTAAATTTCAGTGAAGGTTTTCGAAAATGTTTTTAAATTATACGCATTTTCTCAATTGTTGAACGTATGAAAACTAAACCCTCCGAATGAGAATACCAATTCAATCTCAGAAAAATAAATTCATCTTATTGTGTTCTTAAATCGTAAATCCACCGTTCATCATATAAGATACAAAGTTTTTCTTGCTCTTCTTGCAGATATAAGAGGAAAAGTTCTTCAAACTTCAGATGATGCTTGTGAAAATAGTCATTTTATGAGCGGCTAAAGATGGAAAACGTTTACATGGGAAAAAATTGCGGGATTTGACCCTCAATCACGCGCAATTAGTCCCGCTAAATATCATGCAGGATTCGGGATCGGGATTTCGCAACTGGAAACCCTAATTCACTTATGCGTTTTTAAAATAGTACAGCAGACTTGATGCTAAATCGGGCATGAGAATTCAACTTTTATCCACAAAGACTAATATTAAGAATGTCTGCAAAACTAAAGTAACTTCTCATCTCACTGAAGTTTAAACTTTTGAATTTTGTTTCAATTGCTTAAAGTTATTTTAAGAAATATTGCGTTAATTTTTCAAGTTATTCTTCAAAACAATAAATATAATTTTAAATGATTTTCGCTTTTACTGCAAGTAATTCATGTTCAAAATGTTACATTCAAGATGAACATCCCCATAACCTGAACACTTTTGTTCGGTCCCATGAGTGCTCAGAATAGAGAGAATATACTGTATTGGCAGAATGCCAATAACTTTACCCAACCCCAAAAATGCATCCTACTCAAAACTAGATTATTTCCGAAGTATTTTGCATCACGCCGGCAGATAGAAGCACCTGCCATGGGAGTGAGATTTTCTAAACTTTGACCTCTGATTTAAATAGAAAATATCACTACATAAAACTAGAGACGTACCGAGTAGCACTTTGGCCGAGTAGCCGAGTACCGAGTACTCTGCCTTTCACTACTCGGCTGAGTACCGAGTTACCGAGTACTCGGCCTTTCACTACTCGGCCGAATTACCAAGTACCAATTATGTTTTAAGAAGAAACGCCGACAACCATGTGATGAATTTTGAACTTATTGGAATAATAGTATAGACCTCCTTGTCAGTATAATAGTTTTTAAAACTAAATTCCTGCTGAAATTTAATTACGCATTATATTTACATCTTTGTTTGTGTCAAAAATTTTACAAAAAAATTATTTTTAAAATTAAAAATAAATAAATAAAAGGTATCATTAATCAAGTTGGAATTAAAACAAATATACCAATCAATTATAGTTCTAGTCCGCCAAACATAAATAATTTTTAAAAGCAGATAAAACAAATGTGCAGGAACACTGCAGACACGTGTTTCTGCCTCCCCCCCCCCCACTCCGTTGTAAGGAACGTCTTTTTCAGTGCATAATATGTGAGCTAAAGAACGTAAAGACATTCGACAAAAAAATCCGACTTTTGTCGGATGCCTTTAAATCTACGAGCTCCCATTTTGTGCATTGAAAAAGGAATTCTTTGTAACGCCAAACACGTATCTGTAGTGTTCCTGCACTGTGCTTTTAACGTTGTTTTATTTCCTTTTATTTTTTAAGCAAAGGTATTTTTACATTTTTTATAACTAATTTTGGTTTGTAGCAAAAATCCATTTTTAATATAAAAATTCCATATTTTCTATACTTACCTTTTTTGCGTAATTTTTAATAAATAAGTTTTATTAACTTTGGGGACATTAAAATAAAGATTTATTCCACTAAAGCATTACAAACTTCATTATTCTCAAAATTTAAATTTGACTTTTAAATTTTAATTGTAAATGTTTGCAGAATATAATGCTTGCTCTTTTTATATAAATTTTAGTATTTGTCTTGGAAAATATTCAATTTTTTGCAACTACTCGGTATTGGCCGAGTAGGCCGAGTACCGAGTAGTTACCGAGTACTCGGTACGTCTCTACATAAAACCCAAACTCTCTAGACTTCGAATAGAAATGCTTCAAATGAGCCTCTAGTAGAGCCGCCCGTTTCTACTTCCACCCATGCTCATAGTGCAGGGAATAATGAAGAACTTTGTGAAAGTCATGAACAAAGCTGCTTTTCCAATACCTTAATGGGTAATTTCGAAGATATATTGCAGCTAAGGTTCAGGAGGGAATTTTTAAAGGCCCTTTAAGTACTCACAATTTTCAAGATCATTATTTTTGACTAAAATTTTGAAAGGGAAGTGAAAAACACCTTGAAAGTCTTTAAGGGCATGTTAAAGTATATCAAAGCAGTAGAAAAGAGTAGAGCTAAAAACACTTGGAAAAATAAACCTTACAGAATTTCTGTGACGATTGATACAATATACGTCTCTGAAACCCGAAAATCTCCAGTTCCTCTAAGATATTTTTCCTAAAAACTATGTAGATGCGAGCGATGAGCAAGGGGAAAAGTTTCACCAAGATATTTCTGCAATGCATCACATATTCCAGGGTCATTGAGCTGAAATAATGCTCGCCAAATACTGCTGGAATATTACAAGATATGATTTTTTTTTTTTTTTTTTTGACGTACAAGGAGCAATCGAAAATAAAGCGTTCACAGCAATAGGTTAAAAGAAATAGCTGCTTTCTGAAAAATAAATATTGATACCTTCAAATCAATGGGTGGTGGCTGTGCATCTTTCTCCCGTGGGCTTTTGTGCATTTAGAAAACAAGAGCTAATTGTTTTTAAAAAATCATTTACATATTCTTTTTTTTTTTCTTTTTCACTCAAAACTAGTAAGAATTCACTCATTAAAACCAGGATGCGGACAAAAAGTTCGTTTTTGTTGCGTAGTGTAATTATCACACTCCGTTATATTGCCAAAGCAAACTGCCAAACTGCCCTTTCTCTTCCCGGTTTCAACAAAGGAAATTGTCTACTCTTTCGTTCATTGAAGTTCAAGGCATCAGAGCCATACTATGGACCCGTTTTCTTCGGAAGCACACTAAAATATTCTAGCATGCTGAACCATTAGACGAAAGATAAGGAAACAAGCATATTCATGTGAGGCGCAAGGTTTTTAGTCTCGCAATAGGAACTCAGTATTTAATTTTAAGTAGCTTTGGTGTTATAGCGCGTGTGAAAAGTGTGCGATACACTTTCTTTATTAAACACTAATATTTCACGGTCTACCTCGAAAGTACTGTTTGACCACGGATTGTATGGAATTGGCAAACATCCAGTTAAGGCGACTCCATCTGAATGAGGGGAAAAATAAAAATTTTATGCGCGTATTCCGCTCATTTGAATGAGACTCTGCTTAATTTAGAGGCTAACATACATCTGCAAAAGCTGACATCCCTGAAAATTAATAGATGCTTCCATTTCCGCGTGTAAATCGGATGTTTGCCTTTCCATACAATCCGTGGTTAGACAGTAAAAGTTATGTCATGTTCAACATTCTGGCTTAAATGAAAAGAAAACAAACAGTGTAAAATTAAAAAAGACAACAGTCCCCAAGAACTCTTTTTCAAATTTGGACATTAAACCCTAAAATATCCCATTAGAATAAGGTAACTTCGTAAATACAACCCCCCCCCCCCCCCCCTCCTCCAAAAAAAAAATCACAATTCTCGTCAGATTATACCATGGCTCTGCGTAAGACATTTGATTGTAACATGGATCTTTGAAGATAAAATAACTGAAGGTACGTGAGGGGTAAGGCATGACTTTTTCTCCAGAATGAATATTGAAAAGGCTAGAAAGATAATTAAAATAAAGGCAACAGTCACAAAATAACGTAAACAGACCCAGACCATATAAATCCTCATTAGAATTAAGACAACAGCAACAGCCCCAAAAAGTCCCCAGTACAATCTCGACATTAGTCCCTAAAAAATCCTTACTTAATTGAGGACTACAGTCCATAATATTATCATTAGAATAAGAACAACAGTTCCCAAAATGTCTCATCAAGAAGAGGATATTAGTTTCCAAAAGAAAAGGCAAAACATTCCCTAAAATTCCCTAGAAAGACATCAGTTTCAAAAAATCCCTGTTGGAGTAAGGGTTACAGTTTTCAAATAACATCAACGATCCCTCTAAAATTATTTATCGGGATAAGGAGAGTAGTTCCACAATCTCCTTTCGGGATGGGAAAAAAAATTCAAAATACACCAGTAGTCTCTCTTCAAATCCCATCAGAATAGAAAGAATAGCTTCAAAAAATCCTTTTTGAATACGTTCTTCATAAGTCCCTATTACAGTTACGACATTAGTCCCTCAAAATCCATGTCAGCATCAACCATTCTTAAGCAACGCAAACGACAAAACTTAAAATCCCGATTAGACGAAAATCAATATAGTTCAAGTATTTATTAATACTACCAAAATCCTTGATTACCTTTCTTCCGGCAGCGCGCAGACGATAAATATCTATTTTAAAATAGGTTTTTACGAACTTAAAAATACTCATAACTTTAACCCCTGGCTATCCATAGAGGTTCGACGGATGGGTGCGCTCACCATTTTTAATTTTTTTGAAACTCATATTCCTAAAAGCTGCATGTGAAAGATGTTTCAAACCGCTTTCATTTTTTCTATAAACTGGAACTTTGATTTTTTAGAGGTCATCAAAAGTGGTTTTCGTAGTCAAAAATGGGACTTTTAGACCTTTGCATTTTGGCCAAAATATGTTTTAATTACATTTATAGTAGTTAATTTTACGCTTTGATGTTAAAGTACATAAGATGATAGTATTACATGCTGAGTTACTTGACTGTAACTTAATAATTAAAATAATGCAAAATTCTAAAAGTCCCATTTTTGACTACAAAAACCACTTTTTATGACCTTTAAAAAATAAAAGGTACCGTTTAGAGAAAAAATAAAAGTAGTTTTAAACATCTTTCATATGCAGCTTTAAGAGATATGAATTTCAAAAAAATTAAAAATGGTCGAGCGTACCCATCCGTCGAACCTGGATTGACCCCTCTGCTAGTTTAGACCGTTGGAGTTTTTAAATCCGAGGGAAGAAAATCTTCCAAGGTTTTTTTTTTTTTTACGATATTTTCAATGAAACTAAACTCGAGAAGTTCAGATTAATAGTTCAAGTACAAAGAGCCATTTTATACCATTATCAGGTCCTAAAATTGAAATTCGAACAGTTCAGTACTTTTTTAGGCTTAGTAAAACAATACTACGACCCTTCCCGGGTGCAGAAGTACCTCTCTGCCAAATTTTGTTGAAAACTGACGCAAACTGTTGTTTTCTATGGGAAACATACATACATACCTGTCTTATTTATGGGGATTATATTGCACGTTGAACGTCAGTATGGAATTTTAAGGCATTTCTCAGAAGAGGAAGGTGTATAGGGGAGATTAGGGCATTAAACATTTGCCCCGAAAATCTGTCATGGGTTTTATTTCCCAGTGCTATTCGGACATTAAATTATTTGAGAAGCATTCGTTAATTATTGTCTTTTTTTTTGCTTAGGAAATACTTTTACATTCAAAAAATAAAATTACTAGTTTTTATAAAATTGCCTTTATAATCATTAATTTTCTTTTCAATGCTTCCCTTTCTGTTCGCAAATAATGCTTTTGTAGTTAGAATGTAACTAAAATGCTGATAAAAACTTGGGATTCAGAGCAAGATGAAAGCTAATATGTGCTCTTATATTATTTTGCCATTTGGAAAAACAAAAGACGAAAGACTTCGTGTAACATTCCCGTAATCTTAGCTGTAACTTTAATAACTTCAACATTAAGAAAGTCGGGTAACCTATTTCTACGATTAAATTCATAGCAAGGATGACTTTATCACATTCTGAGCATATTCAAAAAAGTTATGTATACTTCATAAATATTCACAAGAAAAGTCTGAGTACTAAACGAGAAAAGTTTTTGAATGAAAATCTGTTAATAATTATTCATTTTCAATTACCTTCATCAGTATTCGTTTCATCGTCGTAAGAATCCGTTTCCTCTTCATCATCCGAAGTTTCGTCCAATCCAGTTCCAGAATCGACTTCCATACTTTCCTCGTCGTTATCCCCGTCAGTGAAGTTGTCTTCCTCTATGGCGTCATCCTCGGAAGGATTGTAGGAGTCTTCATCATCATTTGGATTGCTGACTTCATCAGTATGTGAACTTCCAGTTTCATGGTCCTCATTTTTTGGAAGCTCAGGTTCCTCGGTATTGGGAGTTTCTGGCTCTGTACCACCAACGCTATCGAATGCTTCTTCTTCAAATTCAGGGTTTAGCACTAGATTAAAAAAAATATATAACAGAATGCTTCTTCTTCAAATTCAGGGTTTAGCACTAGATTAAAAAAAATATATAACATTAAATTGAATTTTGACATCTTGAATTCAAATTATGTTTTTCGCAAATCACGAGTGTGTGTATGTAGGCATGTGTTCATTGGCAATGTGTGTGTGGGGGGGTGTTTGTGTGTACGGGGTATGTGTGTTTGTGTCTGTGTGCTGGCATAAGTGTGGGGGTATGTGTGTGGGGGGTATGTGTATGTGTGTGTAGGCATATGTGTTTGTGTCTGTGTGCAGGCAGGAATGTGTGAGTAGTTGTGTGTATGTGTGTGTATGTATGCGTTTGTGTATGTCGGCATATGTGTTTGTGTCTGTGTGCAGGCATGAATGTGTGGGTAGTTGTGTGTATGTGTGTGTATGTATGCGTGTGTGTTTGTGTATGGATTTGTGTGTGTATGTGTTTGTGTGTAGGTGTATGTGTGTGTAGGTGTATGTGTGTAGGTGTATGTGTGCGTATGTGTTTGTGTATGTGTATGTGTGTGTGTAGTTGTGTATGTATGCGCGTGTGTGTAGGACATGGATGCAACCTGGAGACGGCTCTCGCTATAGGTGCAGCATCGTGAGGAGCCCGCCTGTAGCCAGCCTGTCCACGGTGATGGTGCAGAGGGTGGCGGTGGGAAAATAAAATGATAGGACATCAAAAACAGTCAAATGAAAGCAATAAGCAATCGTGATTGCTCAAAAAAAAAAAAAAAATGCGAAGAATTTTTTTTTGGAAGTAAGAATTTCTTAAATAAATTTCAAGAATTTTTTTCATATAATCTTTAACAATCTAAATGTATGTTCATTGGCAATGGGCCTTTCGGGCTCTTTTCATTTAAATGCTAGCAAGTTGCATTCAGATGTTTTTGCAATCCAAATTGCGATAGCATCTTAGCACGTTAGAAGTGCGATAGCATCTTAGCACGTTAGAAGTGCGATAGCACGTTCTTCATCGGTTCGTTTTTGTCGAAGCATGACAAAACTATAAAGTATAAACCAATCTAAGGTAAGGAGGAAGTCGGGGAGGTATAAACCTACTCCCTCATTTCGTATGTAAATTTGACTCCATTATATTATAAAAATCATCAAACTTTATTAGCATCACACATAAGGTTGTTACACCTCAAGAAGTCGTCGCTCAATTAAATTAAAAATCTATCGAACACGATCTCGTGCGTCTTTTACTTTTCAACAATGAGGTGTTGCCATTAGGCAGTTTGTGTAAAATGAAATAAATAAATATATTTAACAATATTGAAATACATTACAAATATGCATGAGGTGTTGCCTTATATATTGCTAGAGATGATTATTACGTGGGAACATTGAAAAAGGAACGTCAAAAACGGTCAAGTGAGAATAATAAGCAATTTGGATTGCTCAAAAAGAAGAAGAAGAAACACATAGGATAACGGCACCAGTAACAGACAAGGGTCCAGTAACAAACAGTCGTAAATTAGGACTTAAATAATAAGAATTTTAGACGGGTAAAACCATCTAGTGTTATTACAGTGAATTTTATGAATCAGTTGGTTTACAAGGCAGTGGGGGAAGGTTATGAACAGCCACCACGAGGTCTGCTGCTGTTTCGTGTTCATTTGAATTTATTAAGGTTTTAGATTTAAAAACAAAGAAATTTTGCACATTTTACAGAGAAAAAGAGAATTCTGTCCATTACTTATCCTTTCCTCATCCAATCTGTTAGCAGTGTTGCCAGATGGTCAAATCCAGACTTCCCCAATTCCCTTCCAACTTTTCCCCAAAAAACGATGTTTTCTATCAAAATTAACCAAATTCAAAAATTATTTTTCCACTAATATTTTCATGAAATGAATCGACTTCCTCTGATATTTTTGTCTCTTAAAAAATTTTTTTTTCCCCAAATAGCCAAATTTTCTTTTAAAATTCCCTTGCTTTTTTTTTTTACCTTTACTAATAATAAAGCTGAAAGTCTCTCTGTCCGGATCTCTCTCTCTGTCAGGATCTCTGTGACGCGCATAGCACTTAGACCGTTCGACCGATTTTCATGAAATTTGGCAAAGAATTAGTTTGTAGCATGGGGGTGTGCACCTTTAAGCGATTTTTTGAAAATTCGATTTTGTTCTTTTGCTATTCCAATTTTAAGAACATTTTCCCGAGCAAAATTTTCATAAGATGGAAAACTAAATTACCAAGTTATCATAATGTAGAACCATAACGTGGGCAAGCCAATTGGCGAGAAATTCATCATGCATTATTTGTAAATATACAGGTGAACCAAAATACCTTTTAATTTTCAACTACGGGCAAAGCCGTACGGGTGCCACTAGTCATAAATACAAGCGCCTGACCGAGAGATAAGAAATAACCAAATTTTTTTTTCTATTTGCATTTGCTACTCTGCTTCTGTATGTGCATTTAAACTATGATTTTTGCATGTATTTATCCAAGAACATTCTTTATCACACTTATTTTTACCCGTTTCAAGGAATCAACAAGTTACTCACGCAGAACATTAATGAGAATTTCGTAGAGTAATATTCCACATAATGCGAAATGCGAATTCCATAATTGATCAAAGCTAAACCAACGCTGTTTGATACAAACAATGTAACTACTGGATGTCAAGACGCGAATTTAAATACGAAAACAAAAATTCCCGAGGTTCCCCCCCCCCCCCAAGTTTTCCCCAAGAAAAAAAATTTTCCCCAAAGAATTCCCCTCAAAACCCATTTCCCCAAAATTTCCCCAGAGAGCACCAGATGTCCACAAAATGGGGAAATTTCCCACAATCTGGCAACACTGTCTGTTAGTGGGTATCATCAGAATGTCGGTGTCTGTTACTGGGCCTGATTTTTTTCGAAATTGAGCAAATGAAAATATAATTATTTAATTCAGAGATCCAGAAGCATCCAAACGTTAGATAAGATACAGTTGCATGAAAGAAAAAAAGTTTTAAAAGTCTAAATACATTAAAATGCTCCGAAAATTGAATTAACCTGAGAGCGATGTCTTAAGCATGTTTGTTACTGGTGCCGTTACCCTGTACGCACATTAAAATATTTCGGTGACACATTTATTAATTCCAGCGTTAGTAAGCTAATTTCTGTTTCCGAACAATATGATTGTGCGTCTTTTCTTCATCCAAAACTATTTTATTAATTAACTAGTGGTACCCGCACGATTTTGCCCGTAATAGAAAAATTAAAAGGTCTTCTGGTTCACCTGTATATTTACAAATAATGTATTGTGAATTTTCTCGCCAATTGGCTTGTACCCATGTTACAGTTCCATGTTATAATAATTTCGTACCTCGCCAATTGGCTTGTACCCATGTTACGGTTCCACGTTATGATAATTTCGTAATTTACTCGTCCATCTTATGATAATTTTGTTCTTAAAATTGGAATAGAAAAAGAACCACATCGAATTTTAGAAAAATCGCTTCGAAGTGCACACCTTCATGCTACAAACTGATTTTGTGCCAAATTTCATGAAAATCGGTCGAACAGTCTAGGTGCTACGCGTGTCACAGAGATCCAGACATCCTACAGACATCCAGACATCCTCCAGACATCCTCCGGACATTCAGACAGAGAGACTTTCAGCTTTATTATTAGTAAAGAAAGATGAACAATGAATAAATACCTTTGTGCTGAAAATAAAAATAATCAGTCAATTCGAGAAAAGCTCTCGGATGACTTTTCATCCAGAAGCTCACACTTCTTTGCACTGAAAAAAGTGTTCCTTGTAACACGAAAACACGTGTCTGAAATAATTTTCATTTTTTGAACTTCAAAACGTTGGATAACTGATTATTTTCATTTTATTAATTATTTTATTTATATAACTGCACAGATTTAAACTTTCATGCAGTGTAGTTGTGACACATTGTTTTTTTTTCCTGCATTGACAGTGTTCTGGGAAAGAAACTAGTTTTACAGAATTATTTTATTTTCCGAAAATGTTTTTTTCCTGCATTGACAGTGTTCTGGGAAAGAAACCAGTTTTACAGAATTATTTCATTTTCCGAAAACTGGCAAAATTATTTGGCATAGCTCAAAACCACTGCTCCGAAGTCGGAGTCAAAATGACTCCAGGATTTTGAAAAGTCCGATTCCGGCTTTTTTTTTTCAATCCCTCCCCTCCCCCATGAGAAGGAGAAAAACACCTAAACAGTGATTGAAATATGAGTTCTTTTTTATAAAATTTTCGCTTCGTGCTTTATTGTGAACCTTAGATGCATACAACGTTAGAAATTCAACTTGAAAATCAAATTTTTCAATAGTTGCAATTTTTAAAGTGAGACTACTCAAAAACCCCATTTGTTGAAAAAATGAGAAGTTTTAATTTTCTCTCCTTTTAGCAAATCTTAAATTATATTTCGTCTATAAAATTTCAATGAAAATAATGTACTATGTTGCTGGGAGAGGATGGGTAAAGGGATGGAGCAAATTTTACACGAAATGCGGCGATATACTGCTTTGTACGAATAACTTTGAAACTATACCTATGCTTGAAATACACCACCAGCTCAGTCATTTCCAGCCGAGGGCTGCAGTTTCGTGCTTATTAGCACTCATCAGCCCGGCATAGGAAAGTGACTGAGCTGGAGATGGAAAACCTCATAAGGAATCCAAGAGTGCCAAACAAACTGGTAGCTAATATAGAATTAGCAGACCAGACGAGTGACCGAAGCAATGGTTCGGTTTAACTCGAAGATTGAAGGCAAGGCAGGAATATTCAGTAAATTACCGCCCAATTAGCCAGGGCTAAAGCAGAAATACATGAAATACACCGCCAGCTCAGTCATTTCCAGCCGAGGACTAACCGAACCATTGCTTCGGTCACTCGTCTGGTCTGCTAATTCTATATTAGCTACCAGTTTGTTTGGCACTCTTGGCTTCCTTACGAGGTTTTCCATCTCCAGCTCAGTCACTTTCCTATGCCGAGCTGTTGAGTGCTAATAAGCATGAAACTGCAGTCCTCGGCTGGATATGACTGAGCTGGCGGTGTATTTCATGTATTTCTGCTTTAGTCCTGGCTAATTGGGCAATAATTTACTGAATATATACCTATGCTCCTTCTTCTCTCAATTTTGAGTTCTGCAATTTGAGTTTTCACCCAGGCTACGGGCCCCGACTTGCCCAAAGATACATTTCTTTTACTATTTTATAACTGAAATCAAAGTAAAATAAACTTCTGATTCAAAAACTGCTTCTAGTTACAAAACATTAAGGAACAAAACCTTTGCTGACAGTTGCTGTTAGTTATAGAAAGTTATAAAAACAAGCACATATGTTTAACAAGCAAATTAGCGTGTCGCCGGAGCTAGCTATTACAGAAAATGAAAGTTCGATAAATAAAGCCAGCTAGTTGCCATTGGCAGTTATTTTCTAATTAGTAGGTCTGCATACATAAATCAAGCCAATTAGTAGTCAGTTTTTTTTAATTAAGGAGAGTAAGTAAAAATTAAAGAAACGAGCTTATGTGTGCATCACATGACTTCCTTTTACTCCAATTTAATGTCATTTCCCCATTAATGGCAATTTTAATGCGATTCAATTGTTTACTCTCTAAATATCACCAACAGTGGCCAAATTGAAACAAAATTTAAAATTTAAAAACAAAGCGCCAAATTTGTCGCCAACTTGGCGACAAAACTTGGCGACCAAAATATTGGCGATATATCGTCAAGTGTCCGACAAATTATAATACCACTTGAGTTTACAACGAAATTTACAATGATTTGTCCCAAAAACGGGCAAAAGGCCCCCTTAGGAACATCCAAATGCAACCAAAAGGGAAGGTGCACAACTAGGCCCCACTAGGAGTCTACGTACCAAATTTCAGCTTTCTAGGACATACCGTTTTTGAGTTATGCGAGATACATACACACATACGCACATACATATATACGGACGTCACGAGAAAATTCGTTGTAATTAACTCGGGGGTTGTCAAAATGGATATTTCGGGTGTCTGTAGGTTTCTAGGCATATATCCACGAGTGGTCGGGTCGAAAAAAAAAAACTCAACATTCATTCGGGGGTGAGAAAAATGGAAATTAAGGCCGATTTTTGAGTGAAAATTTTTTCGCGAATACAATACTTTCTTTTTTGTAAAAGGAAGTAATAAAGATGGTCGGAGTCGGCATGTTTTCTAACCACTCCGACTCCCAACTCCTTTACCCCAAAATCAATCCAACTCCGACTCAACAGCCCTGATTAAAACAATAAGAAAAATAATTTTTCAAATAAGTTCAAGAAATCGCCAAAGGAGAAAAAAATTTAAAAATGCATTAAAGAGAAGCAATTTGGCATAAGTTAAAACCTCTCCTTTTTATTGAGCTGTAAATCAAATCTATTATATCTTACACAGCAAATTTAAATGCCAAATAAACACTCACGCAGACGAAGTGTTTTTCTATTCATTTCTCCAATATTAAAAAAAATTTAAATTCTAACATGAACAGGTACGAAAACGTAATGAGTCAAAACCCACTTTGGCTTAACTAGAGCTTTTTTTTATTATTAAATTTATTTTATTGCTAAAATAGCGTGCAAAACAACTCCAAGCCTGATCTGAATAATTGACAAAGGAAGTTTTGTCATTAGATTTAGATTTAAAACTGTATTATTATTGAATACTATTACCTTGATTTAAAACAAAAATACCAATAATTTTTTATGTCTTTTAAAGGCTTCATGTCTGTTAATTTTAATGCTTTATATGTTTTACTGAATTCAAACACTTTTCTTTATACGAAAGTTAGCATTGTCCTGGCAGAACCATTCTGAACAACGTAAAACTTTAAATTAAAAAATAAATAAAGCAGCAAAAGACAGGTTTTTTACTGCTGGTCAAACTTTATGCAATTAATGCTGAAGTAGTCAACGGGATAAGTCGTTTTTGAAAAATTTAGCCTATAGTTGGGGCAAACCTATAACCTGACTGCTGGATTTGAGATCTGCGTAGCCTTTACAATGCTGCCAGGTTAGGTTTACCCTAAGTACTCATGAATTGTTTTCGTACAGTAAATTTTATTCTCTATTTGGTAATGATAGGCACGCTAAAAGCCTACTTCATGAAAAATGTCGGGGTTTTTTTGAGACGAATAAATTTTAAACAGTTTTTATTTTTAATAAGTGGTGTAGTTACCTGCGTCAATAACAATCTTCTACCATTAAGTGCGCAAATTTTCCACCTCAGATTGATTTAAAAAAAAAAAATGGTTTTTGAGAAAAATAACTGATGAAGGTGATTATCTGCCAAGTTTTTAAGTTTTTTGTTTTCGCGAAGAATGTATTGTAGCGATCTGAATAGAGGGAAATCAGATGGAGCAATATCGGGTGAATCTATTAGAGAGATTTGTCAGCAGGAGAGGGCACAATTTCGGAAACAAGACTATGCAAGACCACATTGTTCACGAACCAGAGAGAAAAAGGATGAACTGTCGTGGGTTGACTCACCCACCACACTCGTCTGACATTGTATCCTCTGATTTCTATTTATTTTGATCACTAGGTGACAAAAAAGCTCAAACAATGACTGACCAAAATGCCATCTTTAGATATTTTTGATCACCGTTTTGCGAAAGTGTCTACTAGATAGCAAAAGTTTGTTGATAACAAAAATAATTACATCAATAATTCAAAATAAAATTTTAAAAAGTTAATATTTTAAAGTAAAAAATTAATTTGCCTGAAAAAAGAAAGAAAAAAACTTGACATTACTTTCCGGTAACCCCCTAATATTTTCGATATGTTGTACGAAGAATAAGGGCATATTTTTACCGGTTACATGTAACGTATTTAATTCCAAGTACGACGTTGAAGCAAAACAGGTGAATTTACTGTCCAACCACGGATTGTGTGGAATTGGCAAACGTCCAGTTAAGACGAGTCTATCTAAATGAGGGGAAAAGTAAAAATTTAATGCTCGTGTTCTGCTTATTTGAATGCGACTCTGCTTAATTTGGAGGCTAACGTACATCTGCAAAAGTTGACATCCCTAAAAACTAATAGATGCGTTTATTTCTCCCTTTAAACCGGATGTTTGCCTTTCCACACACTCCGTGGTCAGTCAGTACTTCATTAGGCCAGTAGGGTGAGTTGGCGAATGGGAAACTGAATTTTAATGTTTCAATTTTAGATCCCTCTCCCCCCCCCCTTTTTTTGGATGAAATCAGACATAAAATTGTGTTTAATACTATACTCTCTGAGAGTAACAGAGCATGAAAAATTTGATTTCATGAGTCATGACTCTTTTTACTTCCTTTTTCAAAAAAGGAAGTATTGTATTCGCGAAAAAATTTTCGCTCAAAAATCGGCGTTAATTTCCATTTTTTTCACCCCCGAATGAATGTTGAGTTTTTTTTCGACCGCACCATACGTGGATATATGCCTAGGAACCTACAGACACCCGAAATATCCATTTTGACGACCCCCGAGTTGATTACAACGAATTTTCTCGTGACGTCTGTATGTACGTATGTATGTGCGTATGTGCGTATGTGTATATGTGTGTATGTATCTCGCATACCTCAAAAACGGTATGCCCTAGAAAGTTAAAATTTGGTACGAAGATTCCTAGTTGGGTCTAGTTGTGCACCTTCAATTTTGGTTGCATTCGGATGTTCCTAAGGGGGTCTTTTGCCCCTTTTGGGGGGGTTTTGTTTGGGGGTTGGTCATTATTAATTTCGATGTAAACTCAAGTGGAGTTATAATTTGTCGGCGATGCATCGCCAGTTTTTGGTCGCCAAGTTTTGTCGCCAACTTGGCGACAAATTTTGCGATTTTTTTTTTTTTAAATTTGGTTTCAATATGGCCACTGTTGGTGATATTTAGAAAGTAAACAATTGAATCACATTAAAAATGCCAATAATGAGGAAATGACATTAAATTGGAGTAAAAGGAATTCATATGATGCACACATCAGCTCGTTTAGATAATGAAATCACGTTTCTTTTTACTTCAACATGCTTTTTTCTTAACTCCAGATACCAGAGCGTGAATAGAAACACCCCAATTATTTCCCCATGAGGTAGATATAGGTTAATAATCGTTCGATTCACAATCAGTTTAGAAGCATGAATCTATGTAAAGTACACAACTATACTATGTGTACTAACAAAAGTGTGATTTACTCGTATGCAACATTTATCCAAAGAAAATAGGAAGAATAACAATTTTAATTGTTTCCATTTACCCCAGAGAACTGCTTTTATGAGGAAAAAGGAAACACCTAAATTGTTCATCTTTACTAATAATAAAGCTGAAAGTCTCTCTGTCCGGAGAATGTCTGGCTGTCTGTAGGATATCTGTAGGATGTCTGTAGGATGTCTGTGACGCGCATAGCGCATAGACCGTTCGGCCGATTTTCATGAAATTTGGCACAAAGTTAGTATGTAGCATGGGGGTGTGCACCTCGAAGCGATTTTTCGAAAATTCGATTTTGTTCTTTTTCTATTCCAATTTTAAGAAGAAAACTATCATAAGATGGACGAATAAATTACGAAATTATCATAACGTGGAACCGTAACATGGGCACAAGCCAATTGGCGAGATACGAAATTATCATAACGTGGAACCGTAACGTGGGCACAAGCCAATTGGCGAGAAAATTCACTACACATCATTTGTAAATATACAGGCGAACCAAAAGACCTTTTAATTTGCTATTACGGGCGAAGCCGTGCGGGTACCACTAGTCAATAATAAATGGGAAGGTGAAATCCATAAATAAAAGTTTTTAGTAACCTTCGACCTGACAAGTAAAACGAGTTGAAAGTAATTACTGCGTATTTGTGTACTTGTTGGAGTGGGAAATGTGAAATCACTAAACTCTTTTAAGAGACAACTTTTTTCATAAAGTCATCTTCAAAGAATGATGATGATGAATGATTCACACAATTGCTTAGAAACACGCAAAACTCTCAGAATCTCTTACATGTGTCGCCTAATCTTCACTCGCCTAAACTTAAAAAGAAATTCCTCAAGTGTGGTAACAGAATTTGCTTTCATTTATTCCTTATGCACCAACTGACCCTACGTATAGAATAGGTTTGATTAGACGATATTACGTACCGTACATGGAATACATGGCGACAATATCATCATAATCCAGTCTCATGTAAGCATCGTAACCTTTATAATACGGAAACATAATCGATCCAGGCACTGTCGAATGGGCCAGACCCAGACTATGTCCTATTTCATGAGCTGCTACGGTGAAGAAGTCGACGCCATCAATAACTAAAATAGATAACATATGATCAAAATCAAAGCTATGGTAGCACCTGCAGGGAGGGGTGAGAAAAGGGTTCGAAGGCCCTCGACACATTGGTACTGTCAATTTTTATTTAGTAAACTTTGAGAATAAATATCATTCTAAACATTTCAACATAAGACATTATACTAAATTTCATTGTTCTTTATTTTAAAATTTTAATCTGCATTTATTTTGCTATTAGAATTATAACAAAGTATTTTAGATAAGAAATTCCCACCTGTCTTCTGAAGAAAACATAAGCATTTAATCCCTTTAAAATGGTTTAAAAACATGGTTTTAACTGCAAAATTTTTCATGAATCTAACGTTCTTTTATTACTTTGTAAACAGAAGAAAGTAAAACCTTGAAACATACAACTTTTCTTAGTTCGCCTCTAAAATTACCTATGATCAAAGAAAGCTGCATGAGATTGCAGATTTGCAGATATTTAAACTTTTTTTCTTAATTTTTAAATTCATTCGGTAGTATTATCTTGTTTTACTCTGAAGTGTTCTCTTTCACTCATTCAACTGAATATCAAGACATTTCAATGACTTCCACAAATGACCACTTTAGTGCAATTAAACTTTGAAAATTTCCAGAAACAGTGACGCATCCAGGGGGGGGGGATAATCCCCGCCCCCATGAGGCTCAAAATTATATGTATGAAAATACATGCAAGGGCCTAAAATTGCAGTTTTCGGCCTTCGAAAAATTTCTTATATCCCCCAATTAACGCTTTACGCCACTTCTCGCTATACTCCATTGTCCAGAAACCATGTTTAATTAATACTTTTCCGATGCGTAATTAACGCATCTTATGGTGTGGGCCCGTTATTGAGCAAGAAAAAAAGATATTGTTTCTGGCAAAATTCAGAATTTTGTTGCATTATACGAATGCCCAGAAATAATCGGAATCTCATTGGCGTGGGTGGAGCTTTTGTGGCACGTATTTCTGCTGCTAGATATGCATAGCGCAACCATTGCAAATTCAATGTCACCTGGCTTGTTTTGTTCATCTGCAGTGATTGTTTTTGCTAGGTCTGATTTGTTCTTTCGCTTTTATGATGGCAAGTTTAAATGAACAATTTTCAGCTCTGAAACTTCGCTTTCTGCTTGGTAAAACTGCTTATCTTGGAGCTCGGTTCAATGAATTTTAATCTAAGATTTGGGAATGGATAGGGTTGCTGCCAAGTTTGTTTCTCGGGCTCTGACCGAAAATCAAAAGAACGTCAAGTTGAAACATGTCGTTCATGGCAAGGTGCTGCATCCACACTCCATACTCGCCTGACCGGGCTCCTGCGACTTTTTCTTATTTCCATGAATGAAAAGGGGCATGAATGGATACCAATTTGTCATCATTAGCCGCGTTTATAACGCACTTTTCGACCCAGTAAATCTCCGCTCTGGCTCCACAAAAAACCGATTGAAAAATTCCCCGTTTCCATGTAAAAAGAGGTTCTCCCATTGTACCAGAGAAAGCGGTTTTTACCCGGCATCCTTAGCGGCTAGTAGATGAACTTGTTTCGCGTAATGCATTCTGGGTAAAAACACCGCTTTCACTCCAGAAGCTACCAGGCGTAGAAATATTCCACATAAACCCCGCAAATAACTGGAATGCTGTGAAAAGCAGGTTTTTTCCGGGGTCGAAAGTGTCCATGGAAACGGTCCTATTGGAAGAGGTTAAGGGGAGAAAAACAAGGGAGAAGCTGTCAGCCATTTCTAAGGATGACTTCAAAAAGTGTTTCAGAGGGAAGTATTGCTGGGACAAAGGTATTAGTTGTAATGGGGAGCATTTTAATGGGGATAAGATTGTTTTGTAAAAAATTTGAAAATACGTAACTTTAAAAAAAAAAGTCTTTTTTTTTGGAGAAGGGAATTCTGTTCTCGTAATGAAGTAGAGTTCATCTTCTTCGTAAGGTTCATGCAATGCAACACAGATATAGAACATATTTCGAAACTTTGTTGGGTGCAGCAATCAGTAGCTTGTTACCGTAGAATTGAACATTATTATGCGTTGCAATATGTCAAATGGACTGCCATACCTTCCTTGTCCTTCGTTCCATCAATCCAGTTCTCGTCGTCGTCGAAGTGTATGTCTCCTCCAAAGGGGCCGTGTTCGTAAGGGAAGAACGCGTGAGCCAAGATACCCCCTTGCCCGTCGAAGGGGTAGCCGTCCCCGTGGGGTCCTCTGCCGAAAGCTATGATCAGATCTGCTTCCATACTCTCACGTGGCACAAATCTCAGAGGAGTGATTTCAGACCAGAGGTTCAGAGCTTTGGCGAGTTTGACACGAGTCTGCTCTGGATCTAGTTCCATAGGCCAGTTGGCGAGGCTGCAAGAGATGTCGAATGAAAATGTCGGTTTCAATTCACCGTCAACGGATATTTTAATAGGTTTTGAAAATATATACACATCAAGAAGGCTAGCCTAGTCCCGCTAATCCGTCTACCAGGAATCCGAAATCTTCTAAAATCCATCTCGAGTATGCAAATTTAAATTCATCCTCAGAATAATTTATAAGTTCATAGGGATAATGAAGTCACTAATGATTGAAATAGTTTTTGTTGAAAGGGCGTATGTCAAATTACGAACAATGTAGTGTTGATTTATGACCTTTTAACAAAAAGGTGATTCCTTTTAACAAAAATTGACTCAAATGTGAGCAATAATAGAAAAAGGGATTTTTCTTACAGGATGTGCTTTTTATTTCAATTAGTTTTTCTTCAAAGGTAATTAACTTGATGGTAAATACTAAGCGCCAGCACATGTTTTATTTATTTTTTACTGTAAAACCTTAGTGGATTTGCAGCTTGAATC
Organism: Uloborus diversus; assembly: GCF_026930045.1. Taxonomy (NCBI): domain Eukaryota; kingdom Metazoa; phylum Arthropoda; class Arachnida; order Araneae; family Uloboridae; genus Uloborus; species Uloborus diversus. The sequence continues at coordinate 12,828,469 of NC_072731.1, forward strand.
CTAAAATCTTTACATAGTTTTCTATATTTTATACGGATTTTTAAAGATGCACTGTATTTGCAAACGCACTCAGAATTTTTACCATGTTCATTTATGCATGCTGCAAAGATTCTTTTATACACTTTTCCTCACATAGTATCATAATATGCCTCAATTTTCAGAGAAATATCGTAGTACTTCATCTTGAACTAGAGTGCATCGTCCGACCGCTTAAAGAAGATAATCTTCATAGTCTTTTTTTTTCCAACGTCTTAAATTATTATCTGAAAGCCATAAACATTTTCCAACGTTAAAAAGTGGCTTCTGACATTTATAAATACCTTCCGCTGTCTGAAAATACTCTCTGAATTTTGAGAACATAGATCGTTAACTGAAAATATTTTCTGAAATGCAAGAACATGAAACTTCACACCCCATTATTGATTTGAAATAGCAATTAGAAAAATCAAAACGAAAATCTTCTTTTGAATGAGTATAACAACTGATCTGTCGATATTTTGTATTTTATTTCCATAGTCAATTGAGTCTTTATTTTTTTTTTGCAAGACGAACTTAATTATTCGAAGCACAAAGTTAATCGCCTAGTTCACTGCAACAGACTTGAGTGTTGTTCAGCCAGCAGGGGAGCCGGGGTCATGACGTAAAGTGTTCCATTGAAACTGTTAGGAGTTGTATTAGGAATAGAGTTTGTCTTAAGGGGTTATCGTTTTGGGATAATATTCTAGTTTTTAAGGGTGTTGTGCGACATCGCTCTTGGAGGAATAAGTGCCTCTTGTGTTGGGTTGCGATTAACAGGGTTACCCACCTAGAGCGGTGCTCTAGGTGCTCTAGGTGGGCACCAGGGAGGCTAGGGGTGCCCACCATGGCGAAATTGAAATTTTATGGAGAAGGGAGTGCTTTGAAGGGTATTTTCCTCATTTTTAGGGGGGATCTTCGCGATGTTTAGGGGGGTGCGCCCTTGCTCTTAGGGGGTCGGGCACCCTTGCGATTAAATTAATGATTTAGGCTTTGATTTACTGGTAAAGTACATAATCTTACGCGGGGTACGGTATATCAACCTCCCATATTTAGAGAGGTTTTTGTGTGAGTTGTGGTGGGTATACGGTGGTGTATGTTATTGCTCACCGGGCCCACCATGCCATTACCACTACTGAAAATGGCGCCTATTCATCTTCTATTCCATCTGCTATTCATCTTTACCAATTCCACCACCCTTTCCTTACCACAACTCACACAGCACCCTCTCCAAATACCGGAGGTTGATTTGCTGCATCTTGTCTAATATATGCCAAAAAAAAAAAAAAAAAAAAAAACTAAAGAAAACTTTCGAATTTTCAAAATTAATTTGAATTCTGAAATTTTGAATTCAAATTATGTTTTTCGCAATCACGAGTTGCGACAGGACCCTACTCATTGGTTACTACCCCATTCGCTTGTTTCTAGAAACGGTTCCTGTCCCTGCTCTTGGACGGTTACGTGTGTATAGTTGTGTATGCGTAGGCTTGTGTGTATGTGTAGGCTTGTGTGTGTGCGTAGACCTGTGTGTATGCACATTGGCTTGTGTGTATGTGTGTAAAAGCACGTGTGCATATGGGTGCGTGTGTGTGTATGAGTGTGGGTGTGTCTAGGACATGGACGCCACCGATCAGGAGCAGCGGCTACCGGGAGGAGTCGGGCCTGTAGAGGACGGTGGGGTTGAAAAAGGAACTGGACATCAAGGACGGTCAAATGAAAACAATTAGTAATCGTGATTGCTCCAAAAAAAAAAAAAAATGACTTCAAAACTTTTCACTCACAAGTACGTCAATTTCTTTTTCCGCCATCCTTGAGATCCAATGATATATCTCTTCGACCTTTGTGTTTTCAGTACATCGGGAACTCCGCACCTTGGCGCTTTGGTCAAATTCAGCGTCGCCTCATCCAGTTCGCCGGTTTGAGGTAGGCCACCGAATAACTGCATCTTCTGGACAGCTGCCTTGAAGCCTTCGACGGTATGCAGTGCATCTGCTAGTCCTTCCCCCGAGACGATATACCCGTACCGTTTCATGAATGTTTCCTGGTGCGGGAAGAAGTACGTTTACAATGAGAATTAAATCAGTACCCCTAGTAGTACATGACGTACGACGATATCGTAAAAGTTACCAATGCTATATCGATGCGTCATCGGGTCTCGATATAAAACGATGTCTAATCCGACAGAGCGTGCGCTGTTGTGATAATATCGTTGTGCGCCATTGTAACGGAGAACGCAACCGTCATTGTGCAGTCATCGTTTTGCGCATAATTACGATGTCTTCCTACATGGTTTACAAGTCATTGTTACGATAACGTAAGCGTCATGCGATGAGAGAGGTGGGTGAAATTTCAAAAATTTGAATTTTTTTTTTTGTTAAAACTGGATTTTTTTTTTTTTTTTTTTTTGTTATTTATTTCATTTTATCCATATAATAACGGTACAGCATTGAAATATGACTATTATAAGCAATTATGGAAAATGTCGTTTTTCGTGATATCTTGACGATGACGCGCTATACAGCAGAAACAATGAACGATATCGGGTAGATGAAACGATATACGGCAATGACGTGTAGATGACGACACGATATTGTGTGCTACTAGGGACCTTTGTGCTGAAAGTAAGAGGGAATAATTCGACGTTAGTATACACAAATTTACCCGCACGTGTTTCGGGGTTAGAGTGAATCCTTCAAAGAAAACGAGCTTATGGATAAAAAGAGCTTTTGTGGGATGTCTTTTCATCCATAAGCTCACTTCTTTTACATTGAAAAAGGGGATCCTTGTTGCCTCTCAACATGTGTCTAAAACTTGCATAGTAACGTTGCATTACTATCATTTACATTCAAAATGATTACTGCAGAAAAAGTCATTAAAATATGCATTCTTACAGCGAGCCTAAACAGATCAGATACCCGTAGTTTTTCCCTTGGTTTTCGGTTCATCAGTTTAGCCTAAAGAATATATAGAACTAAGCTGTACAAGCAAAACACCAGACTAGAAACGGCAACGCCTCCTATAGTTAACTTGGATAAAAATTGACGAGGAAGAGCTGCAAAAAAGAACGCAAAGGTTTTCATTTTTACTTCTTCGCTTACTAAATGCAGGTACCTTAAACGTACACAACATGAGGCGAAAACGAATGGGTCATTTTCAAAGTATTCATCACGGGACGCAGGAGCGTCCCGCCCCGCCAAGGAAACCAAACGTCAGCAGCCAACAGAAGCAAATCCACCGCCAAAGACGAAAGAAAGTAAAGCGACCAAGAACAAGATTACACGACAGAACTAGTTGGGGTTTTTCACCCCTCTGTATCTCAACCCCATGAAGACCTCCGGAGTTGATTTTTGATACACTCAATCTCTAGTGGCCCCTGACGCCGTAAACCAAAATACAATCCCCTGGACCATCAGGGGGAGGAGGTATTAAAGTTATAAAATCGCTGTTCAAAAAAGTTTTCGCTTTCTTTGACAGGGCTACAGTCCAGACGAAAAAAGGAATCAAGCTGAAATTTCGCACACGCATTCCTTGTGCCCTACTGATGTGCCTTTTGCGCCATTTAACCCCCCTCCCCTTCCCCCCTCGTTTTTACCCCCCAAATTGTACCTTCCCGGGGGTCTATCACAGCCCCCCCCCGGGGGCTACGGTAATGATTTTTTGTATACATATTCTTGGGGGGCCATTGAGTACATATACAAAAATTCAACCCCCAGTGACATCATGGGCCGGAGTAATTAAAGTTTGAAAATCACTAATTTTCTCTAAATTCTTATGTACTTACTCTCAGCTCATAGGGTTTGTTTATCTCGGACTGCAATTGCAAGGTTAAAACAGATCTAACAGATTCCAAAGTTGTCTTAGGAAATGAAATTCAATCAAAACTAAAACATATCCAACAGTTGCAACTAGACGTTAAATCGCGGATATCACAAATTTGCCACAGCGACTGCGCATGCGCGCAGGTTTAGCTCATTGAGCTTTCTGTTTTCAGATTCTATGTTGTTTCTTTATACTTAAGCAGCGAAACAAATTAATGAATGAGATTAGAATGCTTCCCCCCCCCTGCCCAGTTTCGTCGATACAAAATTTCTTTTCTTCCTGTTTTTCAGTTTTGATATATTTATGGAGGGAAGAAATTTTAAATGTCGGCGCGAAACTGGGGTTAAACCATTACAATATTTTACGTGACAAATTATAGGAAACTGTACGCATATGAATACGGCACATATAACTTTTTAATTGAAAGTGAAAAATAGCACTTTTTTTATTGGTTTGCTTATTTTCTAAATTAATGGATTTTTCACAAACAACACATAATGAATTAAAAATATATGAAATACGTGTGTGGATATCCGTGCTTTGCAGTAATTTGTTAGCTGAAAAATTTTTTGCAATTAATTTAAGCAAGACTTTTAATGAGCTTAGTCCGCGCGCAACTTGCGCATTCGCTTATGGCAAATTTGAGCTATCCGCGATTTGACATCGAGTAAAGTTGTATAGATCTTCTGACACATTCAAATTTAAAATATTTAATGGCTTGTTTTTTTTTTTTTTTTTTTTTGCTTGGTGATAACATGCGTTATTTAGTTTTTTAAATGAACTTTTAAACAAAACTAGGTATTAAACAAGACAAAGACTTCTATCAAGAAAAAGATAAATCACCAAACAATTAAAATTATCCCATAAAACGTAAAATAATCCACGATTTAAGAAAAAATTTAATTAAACAAAAAGTGAAAAGCTAGATTAAAATAGCCCTCAAGCTGTAAAACATTTAAAGAAACCTTCATGAAAATGTTGGATAATATGTCAAATAAAGAAACTAAAAGAATTTATTGCGAAGTTGTAAAATATTCGAAAGCAATATAACTTAAAATATAGTATTTTATTATCCAAGAATTTTTCTTTGCAACAGAGAGGATACAAGGATTGCAATAAAATTTAAACCGCCCAACTTGACGTTAAATTAGGATAGCCATTATTATTCCTTAAAAACACAAAACAACGTTGTTTCAATTGAAAATTTTCTGACTTGAAGTTCTCAATTCTAAAAATACAGACAAAGTAATAATATCAATACAAAAAGATGTGATATCTCACCAAAAACAACCCTGTTGTAAAAATTTCCCCGCCAAGAAAACCTTTAACTTTTCTGCACAAAAAAGAAAACCTGCATCCTAAACCCAAAATCCCTCAGCCATAAAAAGTTATGATATCTAGTTTTCCCGCCAAGTATCTGCCAAACTATTATCCTCCTTCTTCTCCTTTTTCATCACAGCCACTTCCATTAGAACCTCCTCCCACCTTCAACTCCTCAGAAGTATGGATAGATCTTTTAAATTGTTTATCTTGTTTGGCGGGAAGCTTTTCAAAGTGAAGTGGTTGCTTGGTGAGCAAAAAGCTTCCCGCCAAACAAGATAAACTATTTAAAAGATCTATCCATATTTCTGAGGAGTTGAAGGTGGAAGGAGGTTCTAATGGAAGTGACTGTGATGAAAAAGGAGAAAAAGGAGAATGATAGTTTGGCAGATACTTGGCGGGAAAACTAGATATCATAACATTTTATGGCTGAGGGATTTCGGGTTTAAGATGCAGGTTTTCTTTTTTGTGCGGAAAAGTTAAAGGTTTTCTTGGCGGGGAAATTTTTACAACAGGGTTGTTTTTGATGAGATACATATATTGTCACACAGTGGAAAACAAAAGGGTTGTAGCGTCTATAGATGTCGGTACGAAAACGGAAGTTATTTTTGACAGCCTACATTTTCTATCGCATGGAATTTTCCATGTACTACATTCAAATATTTGAAAAATCTGATATTTGCTGATTAGTTGGAGATGGTATGGGTTAAAGATTCTTCATCGTTGTTTTCATTAGAGGCTGTATAAGTAGACTTTACTTGAACAGCTTGCACACCCGTAGTTAAATTTTTCTCAATATTCAAGTAATCTTTCCTTTCCGCCTAGTCCACATAAACAAAGACTTCAAAATAATCCCATTCGCCGGTCATTTTAGTTCCGTTAAAGCGTTATCATTGCTGCTTATGAAACCACAGCTCTTAAAGCAGTTTTTTTTACTGTTTCTGCACTAGGCCTATTTTTTTTTCTCTAACTTTTCAGTTCGCATTGCTTTTAAACGTCTTTTTGTCTTAAAAGCAAGAATGTTTGAATCACTCAGAAAATAAAGATGGTTGTTTTCAATGTTTGCTAAAATTTTAATTATCTCCAAGATTAACCAGCAATGATACTTTATCTCGTCAGCCACGTCAAAATGAAACTCAATCGGCTATTTTTCACGCAATCTTGCAATACTGCTCATTACGGAACACTATAGTAAAAAAAAAATATATATCCCTCATACCAGCTGATAAGCAAAGCAACGTGTTAAAGGAAAGGAAAATATATAGTTCTATACATATCTTATTGGAAAAAAAAATTTATAAACAGTTTAACTTCGTAAAAATAGTATTCATTAATGAATAATTTTATAAAAATTATTATTAAATAAATAATTATTATAATTTATATATTTATATTATTTATATTTTTTTATTATTTATAAATTATTATTTATAAAAATTATTATTAAAACGAAGCAGACATTTAAACAGTAAGTTGCCGCCCGTAGGCCAGTGCTAAAGAATTTACCATAGCTATTCAATAAATAAAAATTAAACTTACCTCTCTAAAAGGAACCTAAAATAATTTATTAAAAAATTAAGAAGGAATCGTAGTAACAACGCTTGCTTCTGAATGGGGTCGTTTCCAAAATTTAAAAAAGTATTTTTTTCTGAAAGAGCATGCTTAAAAACATAGGATCTGAAATTTTTTTTAAATAATTTGTTTAGTTTAATATTTCAAAAAAAAAAAACTTAAATCGGTGCGCTTCCATTGTTTACGTTTCTGCCGAATGACATCACAAATGATGAAATGCCATTCAGGGTTGCCATTCCCGCAGCAAAATATTTAATTCCCATCTTTACTCACGTGTATTGGCAACGAAATTGTTGATAGCAAGCGTAGAGCGCAATTTTAATTCGCTTCTTGATTACCATAACGTGGAAATACGGTAGAAAGTTGCGCCAAAGAGCATCATTTGTGACATAATCAAGACCACGCCTTGTTTGAAAAATCGGACTTTAAATAAAATTAATTAAAAAATAACTGTTAAGAAACTTAAAGTATTTTCTGGGTCCATGTTATTATTTTTGTTTATTTATCAATTTCAGTGACTAAAAGTACCACTTTTGACTGAAGGAAACAACCCCACTGATTACTTTATTGGCATATAATTAAATCCGTTAATAATGACCTATCATAAATAACAAGCACATACGTACTATGTGCAATACACAATTTTATCTTGCTTTTTGGTTGGTACAGTGGGTTGCTTTCTGACTGGAACTGAATGGAGAAATTTACTTTTGTTTTGTTGCAAAATAAACCTCAAATTTTCCGGCATGCCGGAATGTTCGAATTTTCCGTCATATTGGTCAACCCCGCTTTCTTTCGGAATGCCGACTAATGCGGGGTAATACGAAAATTATTTTGAGACCGAATGAAGACTTCGAGATAAAGGAAGATACAAGTTATCGAGAGTCGACTGCATATATGAAAGGCCTTTAAACGGATTTTCAATTTTCCTTCCTGATTCTGCTTTTGCGGCAAGCAAATATTTTCTTTTCCGTGTATCACATGTCATCTAAAAATAATTTTACTGTATTAAATTCTATATGTGATGTGACTCACGAAGTTCATCCTAATATGAGGTCGACAATCAGGGTCGCTTCTTTTCAAAATCTAATATTAGTTCTTGTTAAACGCTGAAGCTGATAAGCAAACTTACCATACGTGAAATACACCGCCAGCTCAGTCATTTCCAGCCGAGGACTGCAGTTTCGTGCTTATTAGCACTCATCAGCCCGGTATAGGAAAGTGACTGAGCTGGAGATGGAAAACCTCTTAAGGAAGCCAGAGTGCGAAACAAACTGGTAGCAAATATAGAATTAAACTTACCATGTCTTTTGATGGCTCTTGAGCCAGTGGAGCACAATTCCCCACAAAAATATGAGCAAGGAGAAAGCATGGCGTTATCCAAACCATTCCCAATCCTGTTATACTACTGATCGCACAGGGTCCAAAACTAGAATCGACGAACCGACTTCTGTTTATAACGAATACCAACCTCCCCTTTGAGATGAAAATAACACAAAACAAGAAGCGTTACATAAATTTGTTTTTGGAATTTTACATCGAGGAGCAATCACCTTCGAAATCTTACTGAAAAGCATGGTTTCTGCGGTTTCGCTCTTCTTCCGGCCTGAGCAACAAGTTGTCGTCACGTGACGCATCTTTAATTCGAAGAAGAGACCATTCGGTGCCCGTCATTTGGCCCGCTCGCAATGAAAACAAAATCAATCTTAATTATTTATTTTTCTCCTGCGACTTGCTTTAATATTTTTTTTTCTTCCGTTCTTTTGGTAATGATTCCACTATTCTGATCTCCTCCAAAAGTTAGACTTTTTATTCAGTGGCATGATATCTGGGGAGGGGGGGGGGGTGCAGAGGTGCCATGTACTGTGTTAAGCACTATCTGCAGCTAAGCTCAAAATGAGAATCTGCTTTTTAAAGTTTCACGTCTCCGTATATTTGATTCAGATTTCACTTTTTCAGATATTTTAAAAAACATATTTCTCATTCTTAAATAACCATAAAACATTGTTTTCAGTTTGAATACGTTGTAAAAAACCAGCTAGTGACTTTAACTCAATTTTGATAACATGTGCAGATACGACATTTGTGCTTATCATGGCAGCATCATTTATGTTTATGATGCAAGGAAACTAGACACACACACACAAACACATACAGAAATACATTATACACTGCTCGACATTGAAAATGCAACACCAAGAAGGAAAGTTCAGAAATTTATGCAAATTTTAGAGTAGACGTACATCACCGAGTTATTCAAATGATGTGAAATGCGCAGCTCTCCGACGCACGTGAAGTAAGATATAAGGGAAGGAACTTGTAGAATGGGCAATATTCGTGTCGTTATTTCTGACTGGAGAATTATCGAAGAAATTTTGTTTTCGTCTTGGAGGATACGTGTAACACGAGAGAATGCCAGGCCAACATCAGCGAAGGCACTTCCTGCAGATAGACGATTTTACGAGGGGTATGGTGATCGGACTGAGAGGGGAGGTTGGTCCGTACAGAGCCGTGTCCAAGGGGAGGGTTTTAGGGGTTAAACCCCTCCCATTGGGGAAAAAATAATAAGAAAACCAAGTGAAGAAAAGTGCACAACTGGCTTAACACTAACTTTAATGTTAAATTTTGTGTACAGCATTTTTTAAATCATATTTTGAAAATCAGTGATGGCGGAACCGTTAAATGGGCTGTCAAACAAAGCATTCACTGTGTTTAATATTGCTTTTCATAAGGAGGTTATGATGATTTGGTCGTTTCACAAAAAGAGATGAATGTTGCCGCTATGAAGATGCATTGTAATCTCGTTTTGGTAATGTAATTTGCATATGCAATGAACCCTTTCTTATTTAGTTTGCTTGTCCTAGAATATAAATCCTGAATACATAGTATGTTACAAAAGAAATTGTGAATTTGTTTATAGTACTTGTTGCAATGTACCGCGCAGTAAGCAGATAATAAAGTTTGAATCTAAACCAGAAATAAAATGAATAAATACTGAAGCTACTTGCACAGCCAGAATTTGCCTTCTGGAAGGTGGGTTTCATAACTGCCCTTGCATGTACAGTACAGCCTCGTTTATCCAGACTAACTGGGCCCAAAAGCAATCCGAATAAACGAAAATCCACATAGTTCGAGTAATAAGCAAAAAACAATCTCAAATAAGCAGACGTATCTTTTACTATAGCAAAAAAACAATGTTTTCTACCAAAAACCTTCATAGTAACATTTCTCACAAATGCTACATCATTCATGGTTCAGCTGCGGTGGCTTCGGATTCGGACTAACACTTCAAGTACGCCATATTGTTTTTTAAATGAGTACTATACTTTATTGTATGTTGTATGCAAGAGTTCTACATTTAATCGAGACAAAACCGGAATTTTTGGCGTATTTATATGTAGTTTCGTTCTTGCAATCATAGTTTAAAATAATTGTTAAAGTAAATATATTTTTGTTTAAGTTAACAAATTTGATCCGAATAAACCGGAGATCCGGATAAACAAGGTTCTACTGCATATAAAATGCAATAATTGATTTTTTCGTATTAGTCCCCCCCCCTCCTCCCCACTAGGTCCCTCAATGTGACCATTTAACAGAAATGAAATATTTGACACTCTGACACACTTGACAATGAGTTAGAGGTATTTGTTGTGTTTTCCTGACAATGCAGGTAAGAATTATTAAACATTGAACCCAAAACCCCTCCCTTTATGAGATCCTGAACACGGGCCTGGGTCCTTACGTCAAATCGCAGCTGATACCCCACATGGATGCGAGCACGGTGCATCGGCTGTGCCGAAGATGGTTGGAACAACGAAATGTGGCAAGATTGAGGGGTGCAGGGGCAACCAGAGTGACATCAGAACGCGTGAATCGACGCATCGACAAGCAAGCTGTAGGGCAATTCCACGGTGTCGGACGTAGAATTTGCACGAAATTTACCAATAAAGGTTCATATTTTTCAGGGTTAAAATGGATGAACTGAGCCAATTTTTTTTCTCAATACTTATATATGTAGGAGCAATATAAAAATTTATAGAATTTCTAAAAAAAAATTCAAACTATAAATATTAAAAATAAAAAACCTCTTGGTGTCGGACGTACATGAAAGAGGAACTGAAAATTGACTTACGTTGAAAAAACCCAAGTTTCAGCTCAATGAACTGTTTTCAGATTTTTTGACTACTTGAATGTTTAAAAGCAAAGCTGAAATATGAATAATTTTTCCTTTTTCACCAAATTATTTCACGGATAAATAGCAGAATTTTTTTTTCCCTTGGTGTCGGACGTAGAATAGTTGGTGTCGGACGTAGAATGTGCAAAGCAGACAACGTTCGACATGAAATAAACATCTTAAAAAGCTGTTTAACTCTTAATTTGTTTACAGAATTATATATTGTGGTATTTTAAAGCATAAAAAAGGGGGAAAATATGCATAACAGAGGTCTGTGCAAAATTTTTCCCAGAGCTCCATTTTTGTGTGAAAAATCAAATAATTTAGTTAAAATTAAAATAATTTGAAACTCCAAATTTTAGCAAAAAGAATGTTGGGAGGGGGGGGGGAGTGGTCATGGCGCTAGTTATGTCATAGAACTTGTTTACAGGGAATGTTTTTTAAGACATTTCTTTGTTTTTCTGACAAAATATTTTTTTTCTGGTTGTCCTCGAGGAATTTGTTGGGGGGGGGGGGGGGCAAGGGGGATCCCATTGCTTTTGGGGAGATGGACACCCCTAATGTATCAATATCTGCATACCATTCCAGGAAACTTATATTTTAAGTCTTCATTCATAAAATAAGGAAAATACTATAACGAGAACAAGAGAGATTAGACGCATTTTGTCAAGGTTTTTTTTTTTTTTTTTTTTTTTTTTTTTTTTTTTTTTTTTTTTTTGCAATCTCTATGTGAACAACAAAAAACTCAATCTCTAGGGTGAAAAGAAATGAAGAATAATTTATAGAATTTTAATGAAGAAAAATCTAACTTATTAACAAATAATAAGAAATTTGGATGTTGGTTACAAATTGTTAAAAACGAAACTGAGCATTTTGAGGCACAAACAGGGGTTTCTGTGAGTTCACCAAAAATATCTGAGAGTTTTTAAGTAAAAACTGGGAAAGGGAGGAGTGTTATTTTTAAACTAGGACCCCTAATGCTTCTTAAATATTCATAATTTTATACATCACTACGTTAATCGCTATTGATAAACATATGAGACTCATTTCCTATCTTCAGATATTTTCCCCAGTCAAAATATTGTGTATATGTTCTTTATATTTATGTTATGTAAAATATAAATGTAAATACATAATTAGGCATGCATAGCATGTGTGAATTATTTACATAACCAGGAATTTTTGTATACTTATAAACCTAGTTTCATTTAGGAAAATATTGGTGTCGGACGTAGAAATTTTTCTGACCATTAATTTAAGCATAACTAGTTTTTTGAAATTTAATTTAAAAGATTATTTTTAATTGCATATAAAATCTTTATTTGAAGACAAAACATTTTGTAAAAATCTCCACTCAGTTTTACATAACATAAACATTCAGCCAATTTGGTGTCGCACGTAGAAGTACAAAAATGCCTTATATGAAAAAATCCCTAAAAATTAAGTTTTGCAGTTAAAGTGCAACTTTTTTGTATATAACTCTTCTAGAGAGTTCTAAGAAGCATATTTTAGAGAGAATATTTGAACAATAAAATAATGTAAATATCTAACAGCCATTCTTAAGTGTATAAAAAAAAGTTACTCGTAAGAACATGGTCATAAAAACCTGATTTGAAGCCTCAGAACGCTAATAAATTTTGCTTTTGCTGCATATTTTCGTTGTTTCCATACACTTCAGATAATCATCTTTCCATTGATACCAAATTTGTGAGAAAAAAAATATTTTAAAATTCTGCCAATTTTTCCCCTTTCCTGTGGAATTGCCCTGTAGCAGACCCACAAGTCACTTGTTCCTCGATTCTGCAGCAGGTGCAAGATACTATGAATGTTCCCGTGCCAACCAGAACCATTTCCCGTCGTTTGGTCGCACGTGGTCTGCAATCACGGCGTCCGCTAAGAAGAGTGCCATTGACCCCACAACAAGACAGCAACGTTTAGTATGGTGCCGGACTGGAACGACGTGGATAACAGGATGGCGAAATGTCGTGCGCTCAGATGAATCCCGCTTCTGTTTATCCAGTGAAAGTCGAAACATACGTGTGCGGCGTCGACGTGGAGACAGATCTAATCCGGCAGTAACTGTGGAACGTCCCACCGCACGACAACGTGGCATAATGGTTTAGGGCGCAATTGCGTACAATTATATATCACCTCTAGTTCGTATTCAGGGCGCTATGAAGGCCCAACGATACTTGGATAATGTGCTACGGCCGGTGGCAATCCCTTACCTTCAAGGGCCACTTAATGCAATTTTTCAACAGGATAACGCCCGACCACACAGTGCTCGTATCTGCCAACATGCTCTCCAAGGCACACAGATGCTTCCCTGGCCACCACACTCTCCTGACCCTGTGTGGGATGTAATTGGACGCCGTTTGCAGTCTCTGTCCCTGCCTCGTTCAGAAGACGAACTTTGGCAAATGGTTGAAAGGGAATGAAGAGCCATCCCTCTGGACACCATCCGCACTCTTACTGACTCTATGCCTAGACGTGTTTCTTCGTGTATCGCTGTCCGCGGTGGTCCTACATCCTACTGAGCCAACGTCGTTCTCCCTCTGTATTCTGCCTATGATTTTGGAATTAAGATCATTTATTATTCCTTGCTGTCTCTGTCTTTTTTCAAATTTCATCAGTTTCTGACCACTACTCCTTCTTGGTGTTGCATTTTCTATGTAGAGCAGTGTATTTCCAACCATTTCCAGGAAACAGTTACTCTCTCCTGGCCAGGGCCCGATTACTGAAAAGGCCAACTAGGCCATAGCCTAGTACCTCTGCTTTTAAGGGGCTCCCCTAATGGTTGAGATTGTTTTAGCCGATGGCTAAAATTGCAATATTTGACAGCAGAGGGGCCTGAAATACGGTTTGACCTAGGGTTCCCTTATACCTTAATCGGGCCCTGCTCTTGCCTCCAGACCTCTGCAAGTGCACTCGCGACAGCGACTCTGGACTATGGGGCTTCCCAATGGGAGGTCACTAATCTCCAAAATAAAAGTTCTGTATGCGGAAAATTTTGATGACAATGCAGCAAATTTGAACAGTTTTTTTCTTTCGTTGCAGTTTTTCCTATTTATTTAAAACTTCTTATTATTATTATTTAAATTATGACTTATGTATCTTCCCATTAGAGGTAAGTATGTGTGATTATCTGTATTATATCCTCGAATAAAATTCAGAATCTGCTTCGGTAAATTGGGAATTTCCTGCCTCCCAAAAGTTAAAGTGAAGGGTACCCCTGCCCGAACTGTGTGAGAAAAGCAAACCAAAAAAAATAATAATAATAATAATTTGAATTTTGACATCTTGAATTCAAATTATGTTTTTCGCAATCACGACTGTGTGTATGTAGGCGTGTGTGTTTGTGTGTGGGGGTATGTGTGTTTGTGTGTAGGGAGTATGTGTATGTGTGTGTAGGCATGTCTGTTTGTGTATGTGTGCTGGCATAAGTGTGTGGGTAGTTGTGTGTATGAATGTGCGGGGGGAGGGTATGTGTATGTGTGTGTAGGCATATGTGTTTGTGTCTGTGTGCAGGCATGAATATGTGGATAGTTGTGTGTATGTGTGTGTATGTTTTTGTGTGTGTATGTGTAGGTATCTGTATGTATGCGTGTGTGTGTGTATGGTGGTGTGTGTGTATGTGTTTGTGTGTGTGCGTGTTTGTGTGTGTAGTTGTGTATGTATGCGCGTGTGTGTAGGACATGGATGCAACCTGGAGACGGCTTTCGCTATAGGAGCAGCATCGTGAGGAGCCGGTCGACGGTGACGATGCGGAGGGTGGCGGTGGGAAAATAAAATGATAGGACGCCATAAACAGTCAAATGAAAGCAATAAGCAATCGTGATTGCTCAAAAAAAAAAAAAAAAAAAAAAAAAAAAAAAAAAAAACAGCACTCGTATTTTCGAATACAAGATTTAAAAAAAAAAAAAATACATCTTATTACACTGTATAACAAAAGTAATTTATTGATTTCGAAGTGAGGATTTTTTTTTTATAGAAATCTTTTTTGCAAGTGTTTAATTTTTAAACGAGTAAACTTATGATAGTGATTTTTAGGTTTGCATATATGGCCCTCACGTATGCTTAGGAGTACTGAAGCATTGGGGCCCGCGCACAGAAGCTGTCTTCAATAATAGAAGGGAGATTAAAACTATTTCTAAACTTGACAAAAATGGAAGGGGGATCCGTGGCATTATCAGGCAAGTGACCCCAAAACAATCTCGGTTGAGGCCGTGGGCTTGATTGACATAAAAATGTTTATTAAAAAGTTTAACAAAGTTACGTGCAATGTACGGGACAACCCAGTTATCACATCCTGAGACTGCAGTTTCGTTCTTATTAGAACTCCTGAGTCAGGAATAGTAAATAACTGAGATAAAGGCAGATGTCATTTCATTGAAGCTGGGAGTGCCAACAAACTGGTAGATAAAGTGAGTTTGTCTCAACAACGAGTGTCCACAGCTTGGTTTAGCAAGCGACGTTTAAACTAAGTTACTTAGGTAAGAAAAAACAAGCTTGGGGATTAGCCTTTCTAGCCCACAATTTCTTTAATAGCATATTCGCTAAGGTGAAGTGTAATTGTTTATGTCATACACAAATGCTTGAGTTGATCGGTATTGTATTCGCAATGTAGATATTTTACTGCAGATAATCTTATTTTTAACTGCATTAAAACCGGTTCTAGTATAATAGGGAAGTTGCAACCTATTAAATGTTCATATTTTGGCTATTGCATATTGTTAATTGACCCTCAAAACTAAAAAATTCACCATCGCCGAATTTTAAAACACCGTGATTGATTTTTAATGAATTTTTAAAAATCCACGCGCAAAAGTGCGCTCTTCTGAAACGTCACGAGCCTACGTCACAGGGCGCGAACGGGCAGCCTTCCGCCGAAGATCCCTTGTTTTCGCTAGGGACATTTTGAGCGCGCTGATATTTTTATTTTTTAGAAATTCAATAATCCTTTTGAACACACTATGGAAGCCGGATTCGTTAAAGCACAATCTAAATAATCTTCCTCAAATAATATCAATGGTGAAATTCGAATATTTCCGAGAGGATGAGAGGTTAAATGTTATAGAAACGCGAGGAGATAAGCCTTTTACGTTTCATCTTCAAAGTCGAATGCACATTCTTCGAGTTCTCCCCACCCATGACATAGGAACCGGTTCGCTAGCGTTTCTCTCCTATCGGACGTCACTTCCTATGCCATCTGACGTCACAGGCGCTTGAACTTTAAAAATCAATTTAAAAAAAAACTACTTATCATATCGCAAAAATTTTTTCACCTATGATGTTCATACACGTTACTCTATCATATAAAAATAAAATTGAAAAATCGAAAACTTCCCTATTATATAAGATTGCAGAGATGACAAAAACATGAAGACGAAAATAATAATAATCCTCATATATACAACAGCCAAAATCACTGATAGAGTAACGCTCTGACGTCACCAGCAATGAAGTTATTTTTAAAATGAGTTACTTTAACAGTTGAGAATGTTTATTGAATTTTGTATGCATTTTTACGAGAAAATTGCTGAGATTCTCGGTATTTATTTTTCAACTGTTGCCAATTTGTTGGCACCATAAGGAGTTAATGTACTTCGACTTCGCTGCTTTTGCCAGAAAGGAACAATTGCCCAAAGTTACGCGTCCCGAAATTTCATCGATCAAAATATCCCCAAACACGTAGTTTCTTCACTCAAATGAAATCGCAATTTTCACCCATCATATACGTTAACGGGCGATTTTCTGGTATTCTCATATAAATAATAACCAATGATCGAGCAACCTGCGAGTTTCAACAATGAAACTCGTGCCACGGCATGATAATTTGATAATATGTTTTGGTAATGTTTAACATGCAGAGAAAGGCTTTATTGTGACAAGGCTGAACTCGATTCGGACTAAGAGAATAAAAGCAGACAAAAGGATTTGAATGGCAAAAATAAGTACGTTTTTTAAAAATGGTAAAAAAAACAATTAAACGTAGAAAGAGATGTAACCATGGAAACATGCAGAAGGTAATTTCCCTTTCGAAAGTAATTCCATTTATCTGTGATTTTTGCGTTTATTCTCGAGTTTAATCATTTAGAATCGTTTGGGTTGTTTAAGCTCAGCCTTGGATTTTGGTTTTCTTTGAACAATTCCTACAGCTCTTCGAATGCTCGTAGAAACTTCGAACAAACTTCATCGTATGCAGAAAATTCGAAAATTTCGAATGACATAAAACTTAAAAAGGTGAATGAAATATTTCTCCCCCACATAATCAAATTTCTGTGAAAAATGAGCCTAGAATTTGAATAAAAAAATACCAAAATCGAATTTTCGAAAAATTGTTTCGAGCTATAAACTTAATTTTATGCCGAATTTCATGAAAATCGGCCGAACGGTCTAGGTACTATTCGCAACGCGGGACATCCAGACAGAAATCCAAGCATCTAGACAGAAATCCAGACAGATATCCAGACTGTCAGCTTTATTACAAGTAAAGATGTAAAGTAAATTATTGCAAATTTCCCCTTATATATAATAGCGAATGATCGAGTAAACGCTCCTGACGTCATCAACAGTGAAATTTGTTCCACAACATGATAATTTGATAATTTTTAAAAATGTTTGATATGCAGGGAAATGCTCTATTTTGATGAGGCTGAACTGGATCCGGTAACTTAACTGTTTTACTAGTAAGAGAGTCATTTTAGGTAAATGAAGAATCAAAAAAGTGGTTGAAAATTAACGCTATCCACTGGAGTTTAGGGTTAATCCACCGGAGTTAGAGTTAAACTTTCAAATATAAAAGTATCACCAAACAGGCAAATGCTTCGTTCAAATGTAGAAGAGTAGAAGTAATTTTCACTCGTCATACCTTGACGGGCGACCTTCTAGTTAATAATAATAATAATAATAATTCTGTATTAGTAAAAATATTTACGCATTGTTCCAGTATGTTTTTTCTTCCTTCTTGTACTCACTTATGTCGAAGTAAGATATTTTCTAGGTACATCTGGAGTCAGGACGTAAGCCGGTAAAATGAGAAAGAGAGAGAAAAGGCAGCTTTTGTTGTATTCGCAAAAGCGGAAAGACGTGTTTCCGCAAAAGGTACATACGCCACAGTAGTGAAAACAAAATCTACACGAAGAATGAAAACATAAGAAAAATAAAATTGACTACGTGTCTTTTGTTCCTAAGAACTGTGTCGTTGTTTTATTTGATGCAAATTTGCACGCTGCCACATTGATTAAATTAGCGGTTCTAACTGAATTACAACATTGTTACGAATCAACAGTTATTAGAGCCCAGATTCTATCTGCATATGCAGTCAGGGGAGGATCGTGAGGGGTCATGACTCCCTCCTCCAAGGCTTCGGCAGTATTATCCATCCAGATTGTGTTCTAATGCTTTGTGAATAAAATGTGAAGGATTCATGGTTCGTTCACTAAATGGAATTTCTTTTTTCAAAGAGTAGTCAAGAAACTTTTCAAGGATAAAATATTTTTTCTTTCATTTTCTTAATCTCTACACAATTTCTTTTAAAGCATTTTATGCCTTCTTTATTATTGATCATTTTACATTTCATTCAGTGTTGTGTTTGTTGGTAATATGAGGGGACTGATCAATAACTAACTACACTGGTTATCATAAATTAAGGAAAAATCATAAAAATAGTGATAACTCTCTCAAAAATAGGCGAAAGCGTGTAAAACTTGAATATGTTGCCAAGTAAGAATTGCTCAATAAAAGTGCAATATACAAATTAGTAGCGCTGAAATCGGAGTGCGTCATCTGTGGGGTGCATAAAATGTCCATGTTTGAGAGCAAGCCTATTAATTTCGCTGTGATACTGCCATAAGGAATCCGAGGTAGCCATTTGGTAACAATGACTTTCAGGCATTACTTGCCTGCAGAACTTCGATGGAGAGCCATTGGGAGATTAGAGGCAGTGCAAAGTCAAACAGAAGTAACCAGATGGCTAAATGTGAGTCCTTTTGTGGTTCATAGACTTTGGAGTCAGTTTCAAACCAGGGTCATTCCATGCGAAATGAGCAAAATTCGCAAAAAAGTGGTGGCCGCATGGTAACAGATTTCTATGAAATTTGGTATACAGGTTCCTTTTATGCCTACATAAAAATATCTAAAATATTTTTGCTTAAAATTTTTTATTTGATTAGTTACATGCGATTGAAAATTGGTCAAATTGAACAGCATTCTCATAAATGCTAAATGTTGCACTTTTGAAGGCTTGTATCTTATTAACTATTTAATGAAAACATAAAAGTTATATGTTGTTGCATTCTATGGTGTAGGGTAAATAATCTGATATAAGTAAAATTTTCAAAGTTATTATAGTTAACTTTTAACAGAGTTTCAAAAACTGAAAATATTTCAATTTTCTCATAATTAAGTATTTTATTTTTTAATCTCAATCTTTAAGGAATGCATTAGCTTTAATGAAATTAATACCCAATAATGTGCTAAGTATCATAAAAGAAATACCATACTTTCGAAGTTGTATTTTAACTCCTTTGTCTTCAAAATCAGTTTTAAACTTAGTGACATTTTGCAAAATGATGATTTTCCCCTTCACATACCCACGAAAATTCAAATGAGGGAAAATTCAGACAACTTTCAAATTTTACAAGAATACAGAGCTGTGTTTCTACTATTTGCTTGAAGAAACTCGAGATTGGTTTTTGATTCCCAAACGTAAAATAAAATTCAGAAAAATAGCCTTTTTTTTTGTTTTATGGGTCAATTCATACAGGTTCGACGGATGGGTGCACTCGACCATTTTTAATTTTTTTTTGAAATTCATATTCCTAAAAGCTGCATACGAAAGATGTTTAGAACCACTTTTATTTTTTCTCTCAACTAGACCTTTGATTTTTTAGAATTCATCAAAAGTGATTTTCGTAGTCAAAAATGGGACTTTTAGACCTTTGCATTTTGGCCGAAATCTATTTGAATTACATTTATGACAGTTAATTTAACGCTTTGATGTTAAAGTGCATAAGTTGATAGTCTTACATGCTGAGTTACGTAGCTGTAAGTTAATAATTAAAATAATGGTAACAGGTTAAAGTTCAAGGCCAAATGAAAAATTTTACTCATTTCAAAGGGGGATAACTCACGTAGGGGACGGACACACAAAATGAAATACGACAAAAACTAATCACTGGAACCATGCTAAAAAGAATATGTAACTGTTGCTGCGTGTTTGTGCACCCTTTATAGATTACAGCCCCTCAAAAATCGGAAAAATAACGAAAATGACATTTTTAGACCGTTATAAACCAAAAGGGGATGGAATTAAAAATAAAATTTCCTGGCCAATTGAATATTCCGTTCAAGTACTATACATGTTATACATATTGTTTTTTCTATTTGGTTTGTAAAAAAGATACAGGTCTTTGAAATTAAGCAATTTTGCTAGTCAATTCACACACTAAAACAAATAAAAAGTGTGAAAACGTCATGGCACCTTCTTTAATTGCGTATATTGTACCCAATATAATACATTATACTGAAAAAACATATTGTAATTTTCAAAATAATTATTTTAATTTGATAACTTAGAAATATTTGAACATGAACGAGTGGAATTGACTGAGCTGCCGGTGTATTTCATGTATTTCTGCCTTAGCCCTGGCTATAGGGCGGTAACTTACTGAATGAACGAGTAGTTTATGCTGTATGGAACCTGTATGGATCGACCCTTATGTGAAATTACGAGAATTCAAAGAATTAGATAAACGACTAAATGATGCAAAAGCAAGTAAAACTAACATTTTTTTCAATTTAAAAAAATGTACATTTCAGACTGTACTTCATAAACATGCTTTTGAGAAAATGAAACACGATAGAAATGGTTAGTTTTGCTAAACTTACAAAATAAAAGGAAGTAACTAATGAAATTTTACCTTAGTTCAAGTTACTCTAGTAACAAAAATATGCTGATACCAATGATTAAAATTAAGTAGCATCTAAAAGACACTTCAATACATTATGTAAAACAAATTGAGTAAATTTAGAGCATTCCCTCATCTTCAAAAAAATATCTGAAATAGAGGAAAAAATGAAATTTTTGGAAATTTTCTATTTTTTTAAGTACAATTTCGTCATCAAGAAATTCATAAACAGTTACTAAATTAGAGCAGATAGTTACTTACACATAGTTTTTCAATCTGAATTATTTTTACTGTTATATTTTCATTAAAAGAGCTAGAAGAGTGATTTAAAATCTGAAGTAAATTGGCAAAATTTCAATCTTTGTTAACATCTCCGATTCAAAAAAAGATCCGAGTAAATTTTACTTTGCTCTTTCTCAATAGAGATTTGTTTGTAGAATGCGGAAATATTTATTTTTTAAGTGTACGTTTATAACTTATGGAGTTATTGAGTCACAAACTGGCAGCAATGAACTCTGAAAATTTAGGCTTAGCGTAAGCATCAACTTCTAACTTTAATAACAAAGCAACAAGCAGTTTTTAAACTTTCATACTTTGCATTTCCTCATAGATATGCATGGTTTACCTAAATAAAATTTTTCATTGAAATCTGTGACATGTCAGCCACAGCTGATTTGCTCATTTCGCATGGAATCACCCACCACAGATTCGGCATCCAGGAGGCTCAGCCAAGGACGACCAACGGCTACGACGAGCACCGATGACTAATTTTTGAGGTTATGTACACGCAGGAATAGAGTCACTACTCCGACTCAACTCAGATCCTCCCTTGCTGCAGTTACCGGAAGGTTGGCGTCTACGCTTACTGTACGTAGAAAGCTTCACGAAGGTGGACTGTTTGTGAGGTGACCAGTCATTTATGCAGGACCCGACTAACTAAAAGTGAGGCCCAAGGCCCACAATAGTTTGGAGGCCCCCTGAAGGCTATTATTTAAAAAATGTGTGTATTTTTTGTATAGTTGTAATGCTATGCATAATTTTTAAAAGTAATTTGGGGCCCCTTAGTGCGGTAATCAGGCCCTGCATTTATGTGCCATTCACACCTCGCCATAGAAGCATTGGCGTAAACTAGGGGGAGCATAGGGGGGCAAGTGCCCCCCTACTTTTTTTGAGCTATGGGCAAAGTATTATTTTGCCCCCCTAGTTCTTAAGCAAAGGATTTTTTAAAATTGTTTGTCAAATGATCTATATATTATTTTCAAATGATAATAAAATGTAATTCGCATATTATCAATGCAATTGTCATGAATTATATGCAAAAGATGTATCCTTGTCTTCAACCACCCATTAGTAATTTCAACCAATAATTAATCTGTTTTTAAACTGCATCAAGGCGGCGCAACTGAAGCCCAGAAGAGGCCAGTGTACCTGATCGCCTAATCCCGAAGTGATGATGAACATCTCCCCCCCTCACAATACATATAGGCATTGATGCAGCCTATATGATATGTAGCATTGATTACATGACCAAAAAAATGAGTGTTTTCGGGAAAGAGCGGAAATGTTGCTGCAAAGTTTTTCTTAAAGCGAAATTTTCTTTCAATCCCTTAATTGGAGCTCACATGAATGAACAACCAACCATATAATGGACGGATCAAAATAAAACAGTGGTACAACCAGAAAGGAAGCTTAAAGCCCGAGCCCCATAGAATGTTTGAGTTGAATGTTTTTTAAAACTATTCTTTATTATTGATGAGAAGACGTCTTTCGAAAACAAAGTAATTTTTAGAAATTAATAGTTATGTTACGGGAAAATCTTAAAATTTCTTTAAAAAATAAATCTTTGAATAAAAAATATTCAAAAGTAACAGCTTATTGATCAGCAATCAACCCCGCCCCCACCACTCCGTCCTATTTTTTCTCTTTTTTTTTTACCTAGTTCGTCTAAAAATAAGAAAGTTATCAAAATGCTGCTCTTCCGAAGAGCACCCCCCCCCCCCCTCCACACACACACCGGAAGCATTATGGAGCATTTGACATTTCATTTTCAGGTTTCAATTTCGCGAATTTTCCAGGGGAAAGCCCCCAATTACCGAACAACATCGAAAATTGCTTAAAATTACGTTTTTGGAGTTTTAATTTCGAAAAATTACTGGCCCTAATATTACAAAATATGGGCTTACAACCGCGTTTTAAGACTTGAATTTCAGAAAATATTCGGGCAAAGGTCCCTATGCCGCCATCCTCCAATACCATAAGCAGTTTGGTTTTTTAAACTATACTTAAAATTTTTTTTTAAGTGGAGTAGTCCCTGATTATAAAACATTGCTTTAGTTTTTAGCACTATAATTTTAAAAATTTTACCAGGAAGAGCTTCAGAACCTCCTTCCCGTAAAATCTTCAACGTTTGTCTAAAATTGCGTTTTTAAACTTCAATGTGGAAAGCAGGGGGAGGAGGAATTGTTTTCAACCTATTAAAAAAAATCGATCGGGGACAGTCCTTGGAGCTCCATTCGTTACCCTAACGTCGATAAAATATGGCCTATAATCGCGTTTTTAAAGCTTCAAGTTCGAGACATTCCGCTGAGACCCCTGTACCTTTTGTCACCCTAACATCAACGAAGAAAGTCTAAAATTGCGTTTTTGAAGCTAAAAGTTTCAAAAATTTTCCGGGGGAGAACCCCCGGACCCCCTTTCCTAATAGTTCTAAATTTTTCTTTTCTTTTTCGATGTGCCTCCTCCTCCCCCCCTATTTTTTTTTCTCGTTGCGTCACTGACGTAGAATATTACTTTGGTTCAGGGCATAGGTCACTAATAGCAAGATTCTTCATTCCTGGGATCCTGGAAAACAACTTAAGAAAGAAAGAAAAATCATTTCCAAAGTACAGAATTCCTTGCACTTTCTAATTAGTCCATGGAATTATTCGAGAATTAAAACCAACGCAACTTAGAAAACGATACCCGTACTTTAGGATTACAAAACGTAAGCAAAACTGTTTGGCGCCAGTGATCATGTAAACTATAAATACAACAACAAAAGAGTATCAGCATATTTTGGGAAAGAGTGATACTTCTCCGGAAGTATGTGCGCATTACTCTCTGTAGCTCTATTCTGTTTGAACTAAATAACGTACATTGCGTTAAAAGTTATTATAATTTCTTAAATTCATTTGTTTTTTGAAAAGTAAATTTTTTTTTAGAATTTTAGTTGGATGGCAAAATATAAATCTAATAAATTTTCGTTGAAAAAAATTTGCCCCCCTACTTTACATGGCCAAGTTACGCCTCTGCATAGAAGGGACCGTTTACAGGGGGCACGACAACATATTCAATGGACGCCTGATACATGGAGGGATTTTCTCTTTACGGATGAGTCTAGATTTAGTCTAAGAAGCGATGGTAGGCGTTTTTGATATCGAGATAACCTGGAATCCGTTATCATCCGTTAAACATCCGCAAAAGAGATGGATGCGAAAGAGGCAATGTCTGTGTTTGGGGTGGCATCTTTTTAGGTGGACGCACAGATCTCTATGTCTTGCCAAGGGAACCGTGAATGCTCAGACTTATAGAGATGACATTCTTGATGCTTGTGCGCCCATATGCCGGGGCAATAGGTGATGCTTTCCAGTTATAGGACGATATCGCAAGACCACATAGACCTCGCATCGTACATGATTATCATCAACAGGCTACAATTATCGACATGGAGTACCCAGCTTCATCCCCAGACTTAAATCCTATCGAGCACATTTGGGATGCTTTAGGGAGACATCTAGCTGCGCTTAACCCGCCCCCTCAGACCCTTGCCACGTTTGATACTGCTTTAAGAGCAATGACTCCCGCTTCCTGTGGAACTGATAGACTGAATGATTGACAGTATCACACGTCGCTGTATGTTCTGTATTGCTTCTAGAGGGGAACATATTCCATATTTAAGGTACTTTTCCTATAGCAAACTGACACTTTTGATTTGTTCATTTTAGGGATGTGTTAATTTCTATCCTGCCATAATTGTCTGTTAATTTCATTTTATGCTATTTTATATCTTACTATGTGTTGCATATTGTGTGTAAGTTTCATAAAATTCAACATATAACTTTTTGAGTAATCGTCATTTTTGTGATTTTTCCTTAATTTATGATAAGCAGTGTACTATACCGAAAGCCGATGTACAGCAAATGACGATGTGTTATTATTTACTCCTCCCTCCTTCTTTTTCTCGGTCGATTGATGTCAACGATTTGTTGAACCAAATACAATTTTTATTCTGCTTCATCTTAATTTGTAAAGGAAGGTATAACTTTGAAAAAGCTTTTGTTTGTCTATTTTTTCCTCATATTTTTGTAAAAGTTCAGGAAGCTTTCCCTCAGAATTTTTAGAGGCGCAGATATCACTGTAAAACAGTTACTTAATAGGAAAATGAAAAGGTCTTTTGGTTCGCCTGTATATTTACAAATAATGTATGGTGAATTTTCTCGC
Source organism: Uloborus diversus (assembly GCF_026930045.1). Taxonomy (NCBI): domain Eukaryota; kingdom Metazoa; phylum Arthropoda; class Arachnida; order Araneae; family Uloboridae; genus Uloborus; species Uloborus diversus. The sequence continues at coordinate 12,853,759 of NC_072731.1, forward strand.
CAATTGGCTTGTGCCCATGTTACGGTTCCACGTTATGATAATTTCGTAATTTACTCGTCCATCTTATGATATTTTTGTTCTTAAAACTGGAATAGAAAAAGAACCACATCGAATTTTCGAAAAATCGCTTCGAGATGCACACCCTCATGCTACAAACTAACTTTGTGCCAAATTTCATGAAAATCGGTCGAACGGTCTAGGCGCTATGCGCGTCACAGAGATCCAGACATCCACACATCCTCCGGATATCCAGACATCCAGACAGAGAGACTTTCAGCTTTATTATTAGTAAAGATAAAGATAAAGAAGACATGGCAAACATTTCAACTTGCTAAATAAAAATGTTTGAAAGAATTAAATTATTGAAAGTGAGAACACGTTTGATAAAATATAGCTTAGAAGCTAGGCCGTATCCAGAATTCTTTTTCGGCAGGAGCACGATTTCGCACATTGCCCAAGCACACACATATGCACAGATGGACAATAGGGAAGTCGCAACCTATTAAATGTTCATATTTTGGCTATTTGATATTTTTATTTTTTAGAAATTCAATAATCCTTTTGAACACACTATGGAGGCCGGATTCGTTAAAGCACAATCTAAATAATCTTCCTCATGTAACATCAATGATGTTATTCGAATATTTTCGAGAGGATGAGAGGTTTAATGTTCCAGAAACGCGAGGAGTTAAATGCGAGGAGATAAGCCTTTTACGTTTCGTCTTCGAAGTCGAATGTGTGACCTTCGGCTTCTCCCCTATCGGAAGAGGGGATGACGTCACTTCCTATGCCATTTGACGTCACAAGTGGTTGAACTTTAAAAATTAATTTAAAAAAAACTACTTATCGTATCGCAAAATTTTTTTCACCTATGATGTTCATACATGTTACTCTATCATATAAAAATGAAATTGAAAAATCGGAAACTTCCCTATTGCTAAGGACGGATGGCAATAGCAGTGTTAGCAACCACAAAATGGAAGGAAAAGAAATATGGAAATCAGCATAAGTTCAGGACACAGTAAGACGTGTTGTGAGCAGGCAAGGATTTACGTACAAGCTAAGCAAGATATGCTTGGGGCCCCTGCTTTGTTAAGGGCCCCCAACCCACAGAAATTAGCAAAATTTGTTCCAAAAAAAAAGAAAGAAAGAAAAAGAAAAGAAAAAGAAAAGCACTTGAAAAAATAAATTTTATTTTCTAGTGCTTGAAAATTTGGAAAAGTGTGGCTACAAACCACAAATGGGAGGAGGCAGGGAGAAGGAATGCCAATATATATGCCAAATTCAGCTCCTTGCTACATCCTGCACCAAAAATGAAAAAAACCATGGTTCTCACGTTTCTGAAACATATTACAAGTTTTTGTGACTCACAATATTTCATATCTTGCTATTTATACACAGGGTGTTCCGTTTTAACCTGCAAGACCTTTATTTTCGCAACGGTTAGTCCTAGAAATGTACTTCCAATTGCAAAAATGTTTAAAATCAGATGCAGAGTTAAGATATTGAAAGTTTGAAGCAAAAATAATAAAAAAAATAGTTTAAAAAACTAAAAAAACATGCTTTTGTATCAAAATGAACTAAAAAGTGAAAAAAATATTTTTGGATGATAGTAGTTGACCAATCACTTAATTTTAATGTAATACAAAAAAGCGTGGGGTGTTGTCTATTTACATTTTTGCATGGACAACAAATGGAAGAAATTCAAGACAACTGATAAGAATCCCCCCACGCATTTTTATATTACATTAAAATTAAGTGAATGGTCAACTACTATCATCCAAAATTTTTTTTTTCACTTTTTAGTTCATTTTGCTACGAAAGCGTGTTTTTTTAGTTTTTTAAACTATTATTTTATTTCTTCTTTTTAGTTTAACTTGTTTTACGAAAAAATATCGATGTATGTGTGCGGAAATGATATCTACATTACTTTGAAAATTTGAGATGCATTTGAATAAAAGCTTTGTTCAACAATGGTCTGACCAGCAATGAATTTCCAATTGAAGGCTTACCTAAATTTTGGCATGAAATTAGTTAAAAACAATTATATTTCATGTTCTAATTAACTTGGAACATTGGAACAAATTTTGTCTGATGCAGAAAAAAGGTTTTTGTAAATATTTTTAAATAATTTTTTCGAACATTTTTTAATCTATTTTTTAAAATTTTTCCTTTTTCACATTGTTGGATTTATTCCAAAATATTGTTTAAAATTGGAGGAAACTAACAATTAAAAGAGTTAATTAATTAATTTTATTATAGAATATTGCATTGTCATCGGGTCTGAGGTCGCGTGCCAAATTTCAAAAGAATCCGATTGCAGGAAGTGGGCGAAATTTGAGCTGCAAGATTCCATTACAAGATACATACATACATACATACATACATACAGGTGAAGCTAATATAAAAGCGTGTTAAAAATGAGTCAAAAAATAGAAAATTTAACTTTTTATACGGGCTTTAGGAGTACCCTAACATACACTGCTCAAAATTGAAAATGCAACACCAAGAAGGAGTGGTCAGAAAGTGATGAAATTTGGTAAAAAGACAGAGACAGCAAGGAATAATAAATGATCTTAATTTCAAAATGATACGCAGAATACAGAGCGAGAACGGCGTCGGCTCAGTAAGGATATAGGACCACCGCGGACAACGATACACGAAGAAATACGTCTAGGCATAGAGTCAGTAAGGGTGCGGATGATGTCCAGAGGGATGGGCCAGGGGTGATTGTGAGTTCATCAAAAAATACCTGAAAGTTTCAAAGCGAGACCGGGGGGGGGGGGAGGAATCTTTGACCCTTATTACTTAAGTGCACCTTTGCCATAGTATTAAATAGTTCTGAGTCAAAATATTGTGTGTACATGTGATTAAATTTTTAATGGGTTACAAAGTTACTTTTGAGCTGGTGTTGTACAAATTATCTTGACATTTATTTGTCCATCTTAAGGGATAGGTGTCCATCTTAAGGCTCTTGCAGGTATATTTGATGAGTATTATGTAATTTAAAAAAATTGCGGAGGTAGGGAGATAAAAACATAAAAAAAAAAAAAAAAAACATAATTCCGGTATTTTCGGACATAAAAATACCGTAAATACATCCGGAAATTCGGTAAAATACCGGAACACAATCACCCCTGGGGATGGCTCTCCATTCCCTTACAACTATTTGCCACAGTTCGCCTTTTGAACGAGGCAAAAGGACAGAGTTTGCAAACAGCGTCCAATCACATCCCACACATATTCGATTTGTGACAGGTCAGGAGAGTATGGTGGCCAGGGAAGCATCTGTGTGCCTTGGAGAGCATGTTGGCAGATGCGAGTACTGTGTGTAGTCGGGCGTTATCCTGCTGAAAAATTGCATTAGGTAGCCCTTGAAAGGGATTGCCACCGGCCGCAGCACCATTATCCAAGTATCGTTGGGGCCGTCATAGTGCCCTAAATACGAACTAGAGGTGATATGGAATTTTACGCAATTGCGCCCCAAACCATTATGCCACGTTGTCGCGCGGTGGGACGTTCCCACAGTTACTGCTCGATTAGATCTGTTTCCACGTCGACGCCAAACACGTATGCGGCGACTATCACTGGATAAACAGAAGCGGGATTCATCTGAGAACATGACATTTCGCCATTCTGTCATCCACGTCGCTCTAGTTCGGCACTTTACTAAACGTTGCTGTCTATGTTGTGGGGTCAATGGCAGTTGGCAGTCTTCTTTGTGAACGCCGTGATTGCAGACCACGTGCGAAATGGTTCTGGTTGACACAGAAACATTCGGGGTATCTTTGCACCTGCTGCAGAATCGAGGAACAAGTGTCTTGTGGGTCTGCTACAGCTTGTCGGTGGATGCGTCGATCCACGCGTTCTGACGTCACTCTGGCTGCCCCTGCACCCCTCAATCTTGCCATATTTTGTTGTTCCAACCATCTTCGGCACAGCCGATGCACCGTGCTCGTATCCATGTGGGAATCAGCTGCGATTTGACGTACGAACCAACCTCCCCTTCTCAGTCCGATCACCATACCCCTCGTAAAATCGTCTATCTGCTGGAAGTGCCTTCGTTGACGGCGGCCTGGCATTCTCTCGTGTTACACGTATCCTCCAAGACAAAAACAACATTTCTTCGATAATTTTCCAGTCAGAAATTACGTCACGAATATTGCCCATTCTGCAAGTTCCTTCCCTTATACCTTATTTCACGTGCGTCAGAGAGCTGCACATTTCACATCATTTACATAACTTCATAATGTACGTCTACTCTAAAAGTTGCATAAATTTTTGAACACTCCTTCTTGGTGTTGCATTTTCAATGTCGAGCAGTGTATTTTGGGAAATGACATTAGCGCGACCAAAACTCCAGGAGATATTCGAGTTTAAAGTTTTAAGGGACCATATAGAAGATAAGATTGAAACTTATCGCCCTTTCAGAAGAATGACAGGTTGTTGAAGTAAAAAAACAAAGTATTTAAAATTTTCATTGCTATTTAAAAATAAATGCTAATATTATGCCATAATAAGCAAAAACACATTACAAAACTTCAATCAATTTAAAAAAACCACTCTATGCTCACATATAATTTTAAACCCATGTTAACTGCTATATTCTCCCCCCCCCCCCCCGAAGGTGTTATTGACGGCGAGTGTAAAGTATTGTAAGTCACAAAACCGCTGCGTTTCATATCTCAGTGAATATTGGTCGCACTAATGTCAAACTATTTTGTGTTGGAATTTGGAATTAGTTTTCAATGGAGATCATTTCCCTGAATAGAAGTTAGGGGACCTAAGGCTCGTATAAAAAGTTAAATTTTTTATTTTTTGTCTCATTTTTATTTTTGCTTCAAACTTTCAATACCTTAACCCTGCATCTGATTTTGAACATTGATGTAATTTGAAGTATGCATCTAGGACTAGGTTAAAATGGAACACCTTGCATAATTCCGAATGCAGTATTTTGGAAATTCTTCTGCTATTGTTTGCATTTAGCTTCCTTCTTTGGTATATTGTCAATCCATTTAGCTCGGGTAAAAAAACATTAGCTCTATTCCTTTTCATTTTCTGCCCCACTTGCAACTGAAGCAAAGTTGCTTGTTGTCATGAGAAATCTATAGTTTCTTTTTCTTTTAAATTTAAAATAGCTCTTTCTTACAAAGTTAGAACAGGACTGAAAACATTCATAATCAAATGCTAAAATATCAGAGTGGAAAGTACAAATGAAGTGTGTTAAATAGTTTTAATTGTTCTAGGGTCCCTGAAAATAGATAAGTCTTTAAAAATCCCAAGCAAGGTCTGCTCCAATGTTATTTCTTATCAATTGTATAAATTATGAATTGTTCAAACGGGCAGTATGTTACACTCTTGATGAGTTGGAGGGGTGATTAAAACCTAATCGAACCAGGGGCGGATCTAAACAGAATTCTGGGAGGGGGCCATTTGGAAAAATACGATACTTTGGAAAATTTTTGAATTTTACATATGTCAATATAGCACGCATTAAACTAGAGCATTTTTTAAGAAATTTTCACTAGGCGAAGCAAGTTTAAACATATAGGCTGTAACCTTCCTTCTAAGTTTTGGAGGAATTTTGAAGGAGTAAAATGAGATTTTGGAAGAGTACTAACGGGCTGTCATCAAATGATGTCGCACTTTTTTCCAACAAATTTGATCCCTTCCCCTTTATCACAAAGTGCCAAACTTCAGCTAACTCCTCTAGTCACATGTCAAATTTTTTATAAACATATTGTTACAATAACTGTGTGACGTGATCTTTTGTCACCCTCTCTCCTCCCTTTGTTAGAATTTCATGAGCCCCTCTCCTCCTCAAGGCATGACATCACTTGTATATGACCCTTTTTATTTTACAATATCATAACTTTGTGTTAAAAAAACAATTGTTTAGTAAATCAATCACTTAATATAGTGCATCTACTTATATTTAAATAATTAGACAACCTGACTTTTGCTGCTGAGAGTGTGGAGGAGGGAAAAACAGTAATCATAAAACTTGAAAAAAAAAAAAAAAAAGCCAATCACCAACATGTTTTACTTCACTTATGAAATGTCTTAGTCTTCTAATAAAATTTTCACCTTCAAATTTTATGACATAACAATGATCAATTTGTCTTTCACACATTTCACATCTTTCTGAAAAAAATAAACGCACGAAATTACTACATTAAAATTGCCCTTCTCATGACGTTAGTTGTCGATCAAATTATTTTAAGTTACTGTCATAGAGGAAGATTATGTGGTCTTGAACTAAAAACGAAAGAGTTTTGAAGGAGTTAAAACCAAAATGAAGGAGTTTGAAGGACCCTTCAAAAAAATTTCCTAAATGAAGGAGCATTGGAGGAGTGTTGAAGGAGCGTACGAACCCTGATATATCATTCCCTCAAAGTGGTATCCCTGTAATCAGTGTTGTTTGTTCTGAGGCATCTGTATAGGACTTCTGATTTAAGATGAAGTCGATATGAACCAAATGTCAGTATTCTGGTCAATGTTACAAAGCAGGGAGCACCAGTAACTAAATTAATATTAAAAAGTAAATTAATTACTAAAATAATGAATAAAATGAGCCGAGTTACAGAAGCATATGGTAAAGCACTTCAAAACTTTCAAAATAATTGAAATATTTTTAGGATGCAAAGGAAGGGATTGAAATCTCTTAGAACATGCCAGTGGATGATGAGCAAAGGGAACCAATAATTAAGGAAGAGGGAACAAAAAATGCAAGGACAATCAGAATTTTTTCAGATTTATAAGATGTAGGATCACTCTGAGCCTGAAAAAGTGAAACAAGGACGAAAATGTTGCAAACGAAAAAAACTGGAATTCCGGAAAAATCTTTCTCCTGCGGGGCACTTAAGGGGCATAAAGCAGGTGCTGGCAATCAAAGATGATTTTCCGAGGAATACTGTAGAATTTCTGCAAATACCTTAATTTTGCAAATTTCTTTGAGTTGGAAAAAAATCTAAAGTTCCTGCAAATGAGGCATAAAATTTGACATTTTGCACAAATTTTCCATCGATTTGAGGGAATGTTATATTTTTTTTAATCAGAACTTCTGCAAAATTATCTCAAGTTATAAAGTATTTGCAAAAAATCTGCACTTTCTGCAGAAATCTGTAAAATTAATTCATAGAGTTTTACCTTTACATCCAAACATAATCATTCTGCAGCGTACGTCGCAAATTTAGAACTAGGGATTCTGCTTTTGGGATTAAGATCAGTGTAGCCTTCACAATGCTACCAGGTTAGGTTTGCCCCAACAATAATAATAAATCTTGAAAGTGCAGCAGTGAACAGAAAATTTAATTTTCAGAAGACTAAAGTACTCTCTTACTTATAGACATCCATACAAAGATGGTATACAAAACTTTGATTTCATTACAAAGTCAGTGCCGCTTAATGTGATCACTTTGTGACAAATATAATTTGATAACAACAACTGAAAAGAATCCAGGCTACAACAAAATGATGATTTTTTCAATTAAAAAGCATTTATATTTACTACTGCAAATTGAAATTGCAATGACTTAACTAAAGGCAGTTTCAAATTTCAAAAGTTTAAAAAGTTTCAAAAATCAGAAGTTTAGCACTGAAAACAGGACAAGGGGTCATTGTTTTAAGCTATTTAAATCTCAGGCTAACATGGATATTAGGAAAAATTATTATTATAGCAGGGTAGTGGAACCTTGGAACAGTTTACCGGAAGAGGTGGCATGGGTGCAAGTTTGGTGATGTGTTCAAGACGGAAAATATTTTCAGCCCCCCGCCTCAAGCGTGCGTGCTTAAGGAAAAATTTATGTGTGTAAATGTTGTAGATTTTAATATTGCCAGTTTTGGAATCTGATTTCAGTTTTAAGCTTTTGACTTTTCTAACAACACGAACTTAGTTTAGATTGTAATATTTAAGCGTTTTGATATTGTAATTCCAAAAACCTAAAAGTCGCCAATAAGCCCGCTCTTGGGGGTTTCTCTCCAGAATTTTTTTCAAATTGAAGTCCAAAAAACGCAATAGTAGGCCATTTTGATAAAGTTCAGGGAAAGGAGGGGTTCAGGGACTCTCTAACATCATTTTTTTCAAACTGATTGCCTCAAAATCACAATATTAGGCGACTTTCAAAAATATTAGGGGGGGGGGGGCGCTCTGGACTCTCCTCGAAATTGAAGCTTTAAAAACGAAATTGTACTCCATCTTTCATAACGTTTATACGCTTTTTGAATGCATTATCGAAGGGATGGAGTTCAGGAACTCTCCTTCGGCAATATTTCGAAATTGAAGTTCCAAAAGCGCAATTTTAGACGATGTTGGATAGGGCTAAAAGCGTTCGGGGCTCCCCGCCGTTAGTGTTTTGAAAATCGCAAACATTTTTATTGCAGCAATAAAATCGCTTAGGACATAAGATTTTTCACTTTTGCAACATAAATCAATTCTGATCGGAAAGTCTACCCAAGTTAGTGCCAATTTAACCAGAAGAGAAGGAAAGGTGGGGAAGGGTATGGGCGACTAATGATAATAAACTGGCACCATTCCCCCATAGTCTTCATTTGGAAATAAATTATTTCGTAAGATAGCAGGTGGTGAAATTAGCCATAAAAAAAACCACTTCAGTGAAGTAGATACATTTTTTAAACGAGGTATACTTTCCAATATTCATTAATTTTAAAAAAATCAATAGGGGAACTGAATCCTCACCCCAGGGAGGGCCGCCGACTCACATCCCTCTTAAATCACTCAAATATAGCCTAAAGTGGCATTTAAAATATTTCAGCTTCGAAAAATTTTCGGAAGAGAACTCCCAAACCCCTTCTTCTGAATTTACCACAAATATCCTAAATTGGAGTTTTAAGAGGCTTCAGTTTCTAATACTTCTTTTTTCTAGGAACAGTACCCCCCTTACTTATATACATGACTTATGACCGCCTAAAAGTTTTAATATTTTAATTTCGGAAACTTTTTGAAAGATGCTTCCAACTCCCTTCCTCCTTAAGTTATCTAAAGATATCCCAAAACAGAGTTCTTAAAATTTCAGAAACAGAAATATTTCGGGCTGGGCAGCGGAATACCCTCCCCCCTTCTCTTTGTGTTTATTAAAACAGTATAAGTTTGTGTTTAAGATTTATTTTTCTATTGAAAGAGCAACTCCCCTCCCTACATCACCAAAGACAACCCGAAGTTTTAATACTTCGATTTCGAAAATGTTCCGAGAAAGACCCCCGAATTCCCTAACTCTTAACTCACTCAAAAATAGCCAAATTAACAGTTTAATACTTCAGCATGGAGAAATTTTCGGGGAAGAACCCTCCCCCCCCCCGAACTTCTTCCCCTAAGTTCACTAAATTTGACTTAAATTTGCGATTTCCCCCTATTCATCACCGAAGTTTAAAAAATTTAAGTTCTAAAAATTATTGAGAGAAGGCCTTCGAATTCCTTCCTTAGTCCCCAAAGATAACCTAAAGCTGAGTTCTGAATACTTCAGCTTCGAATTTTTTTCGGGGAAGGGGTACCCCGAATCCCAAGACGGTCTAAAGTTGCGCTTTTAAGACTCCAGTTTCGGAATTTCGCCTAAACAGAGTCCCCTCCCCCTTGACATTGCCAAAGACAGCCTAACAGTTCTAAGACTTCAATTACAAACACTTTTTCGGGAGAGGGTCCCAAATTCCCTTTCTCCTATGAAACTTAAGTATAGCCTCAAACAGTTTTTAATGCATCAGCTACAAAACATTTTCCGTTTAGAACACCAAAACCATCTCAGCAATTCACCAAAGATTGCCTAAATTAGTGTTTTTAAGACTCCAATTTCCGATTTTTTTTAAAAACCTCCCCACACCATTAAAGACAGCCTCAACATTTTTGACTTTTAAATTTTTAAGAGTTTGCAGTGCGAAAATCCCGAACCACTCCTAGCTTCAAAAACGACTTTCAATTCAGTTTTTCGATATTTTATTCTGGATCCCTTGAGTAGCCACCCCCTCCTTCGTTTTAGATTGTCCAAAAATACAAACGTTTTAAGACCTCAGTATCGTGGGCTGATTTGCGGACTCACTCTTTGCAAGAGCAGAGTATTTTCGCAAATTCGTGTTGCCGCCATTTTTCTCGTGTCCTTTTCTTTCTCTCGCCCCCCCCCCCTCATATTTCCATTCTAGCGAGTGTTAGATTGGAAGACATTAGAATTTAGTGATTCCTCAAGTCCAAGAATATTTTACCAGAAACATGTTGAAAATGCAGGAACAGTTGCCCATCGATGTTTCAAAACAAGCTCGAAAATTTCTCCCGAGTCTTTCCAAAATTCCCATTTTCACTAAAATCTTTAAAGTCCCTGATAGTTCCCGTTTTGCCTGGTGTGTGGACGCGCTATGTTGTGGCGTAAACATTTCACCCGTCAACAATCACTCTCAATCGGGGGTTTAGATTCAACTCTAAGACATTTTTTGGAAAAAAAAAAAACACGAAAGGATTGATCGAAAATGAAAAGAGAAAAGGCTGAATTTTCAAATAGAGACGATTAATTAGATAAATCAGGGAGAATAATAAGCAACTTCGCGGTCTGCAATGCAGTGAGTTGGAAATAATGTAGCGAGTCTAAAAGCCACGCCTTCCAAAAGCACGTTGCAAACAAAACAAGCCCATGGTTGAAAATCGAGAGCATGTCGATGTAAATTCGTAGTTATGGAACGGTTCAGTATTTAAAGCATATTTTTTAAACACTCAATTTCTCTTTAAGTAAAAACTGAAGGAAAGTCATCGAATTTCTTTCCGTCCTGACCTCCGTCTCGGAAATTTTTTCCAGGACGGAAATCCATCCTGAGACGGAAGGTCTTGCACCCATGAGAGGTGGTAATGAACAAGGGAGTAGATAGTTTAAGAGGGCCATTGATCTTCACTGGGGATTGTAAATTGACTAGGACCAGTCTAGCTGGGCCCAGAGCCTGTTGCTGGTCTTCACTTTTGTATTTGTATTTGTAAATTATAAATTACTAAATTAGCAGACAGGAAAAGCTCTTTATTTTTTCCATTGATTAAATCATCCATCCAATGCTACTGTCTTTTTTGCCCATTTTTAAGCAAGATCTGATTTTTGCCGTATTAATAGGCCATTTACTCTCTCTTTCTTTTTCCCCGACATCCGTAAACCAGTCACAAAGCACATTCATCTCCACCATCTTTTTCAGCACGGTTTTGCATGTTGTCTAAACTCTTATTCAGCTTCACTTTATTTTCTACCTTGTTACGGTTTTTTAGTAACTTACAAAATAATGGCTGAGAAATTTTTAGCAGTGTTGCAGCATTTCTTTTATTTATCATGGTTAAAAAAGCTTTTTAAAATGTCAATTGTTTCCTTGATGGTTAAATCAGTATGTTTTTTCTCCACAATTAAAATGTTTGACTATTTAAAAAAAGGTTTTTAGTGTAGCTTTTCCCAGTGGGAAGAGATCACCACCAGCAATATATCCAATGATTGAATCTTTGCATGGTCAAACAAAAGGCAACTTAGGGGAGGTCTAAGGTCACTGATATTGAATTTCCTCTTTTACTTTTCTAGAAAAAGATTTCCTTGCTATTGAAAACCACAAAATGCCGCACAGAAAGTGAGTTATCAGGGTTTGCCTTTGAATTTTTGTTGATTGAAGAACAAAAAAAAGGGGAAAAAAAAAGAAAGTTTATGAAAAAATGACAACGATAAACAAAGACTGATTACAATATTCGACTATTTTTAACACATGTTTTGTTAACATAAAAGTGCTTCAGGATTTTGTGATTCTGATAACATTAAGCGAATGATAACATTAATCGTTATCACGTAAAGCGATGTCTACTGTATATACACAAACAAAAAATAACTAGATATCCATTCAAATTAAGAGTTGAATAACAGTGAAAAATGATCACACTTCAGAGAGCTATCACCAGTGTTCTTATATTATTATTATAATATGTATGAAAAAGAGAAAGAAAAATGCACCATTTTCATCTTGCAAAAGAAACAACAATATATAAACTAAATCTTTAATTCTCATAATGTCTTTTTCTCACAAGCAGTACAAAATTGAAATGTCATGAAAATAAGACACAATTACATGAACATAAATTTTTTATATTTTAGGTAAAATGGACTTTGAACATAATTTAAAAATATTGTAGATAAAATCTTAAGTTTTGATCAACTTAAAATGTGAATGCCTTAAAACTCGTTCAAATAAATAATTTACGTTCAACGCTGCATAGTAACCACGAACCTCAATGGATAAACTACATGACATGTAGACAGTGAGAACTGAAAGATGACAGGAATGGTAAAGATATTTTATAGTATGTTCATTTTTTACAATAACCTTCAAAATTTAAATACACTGTGACCTCTCATAATACACTTCAATCTTTGTTACAAAACATGATGAATCAAGCAACATAACAATAAGAATCTTTATCTTCCCTTTTCAAATACTCCTTTTCAATCAAAATATCAATGCACTGTTTGATTATGGATACTTTTGGCTTGAAACGATGAGAGAGTTGGCTGAGAACTTCCGTCAACAAAAGATGATGTTTCACGACTTTTCTAGTCTTGGCAATCCTCACGATAGCGGCTTGTATCAGCAACTTCCTATCTTCCTCCACGTGCCGTTGAACGGTTTCCTGCTCCGATTTTATTTCCGACTTAATTGGTACATTTATGCTAACTTTTAACTTTTTATTTCGATACCCAAGACACAGAGACACCTGAGAGAACTGATTAACACTTTTAATGTCAGGAACTTTTAAAAGTTTTAACTTGACCAGAGCCTGAAGAATTTGCATTAAAATTTCAGTTTTTATTCCTGTGCTCTCCTCCAACTGAGACACTGACAACCTGTCGCAGGTGTTGAACTGCAAGAGGACAGCCATCTGAAATGTGGACGCTTGGAACGTATAAGGTTTGTCGAAGCACCTGGCACTTAATTCGCCCCGGGACATTCCATGCAGCCAATGGAGTTTTCGTCCACTGTAATGTGCACAGTAGAAATTAGTGAACTGCTGAACACTTTGCTCCAACTCCTGCGGAAGTGAAAATGTTATGGACTGTTGAAAGGGCCAAGATGACGAGCTGATGACGCTGATGCTAAAATCCAGATCAAGGGTGCTGGAACCTTTGCGGAATTGTTCATTCAGATCCCGACTGACACACACGTCCTGAAACATCCGCTGCAATTTCGCAGTGTATTCAAAACCGCAGGCTTCCCGCAGCTTGGAAATCATGATGATCTCTGCATCGTCGTTCCCGGAGGAATTCATTTGCTGCACGAGTCTTTTTGCAAGCATTTTACTGTAAAAACTTTGAAAAATATCTTTCTCTTCGACATACTTAAATATTATCATCACCTGATTCAAATTATCGACCAATTCCATTTCCTCTGCATCACTTGGCTTCTTTTTCAACAATAAATCACAATATTTTGCTAGGAGCTCGGCAGATTTGCTAGTAGAACCACTGGATTCTGTGACTGAATTTTTGTTGATGAATTTCCCACACGCTTTATCCAGGGCGGTGGCGAAACCGGCATCACTGTCGAACGCTGCAATCACGACCGCATTGTACCTCTGATGAATGTCTAATATTGAATGAACGTAAAGTTTAGGATCACTTACGTCAGATTCATTGTATTTCTCCACAGCCAATAGTCCTTGTTGCATGACATATGCTTCAAACTGCAGTTTCAAATCGTCCAGGCCTGCAGGAAGACGGGAAAGCAAACTGAACATGCGTTTCAGATCATCAATTTTATTGTAATCTAAAAGGTTCTTGAATTCGGCATGGAACATCTCCAAGTATTTGCAAAGAACCACATTTTCTAATATTTTTACAAGTGCGTCTAAAGTGGATTCGTGTAAATAGAGCTGGGCTCTCTTTTTTTCTTCTTGGAACCAGATTTCAGTTTTTTTCATGAATTCTGACACCGGGTTTTTCCGAATTATGGAAGCACTTTCTGTCGCATAAAACACTTCAGTTTCGGATAAAAAGGCAGTTTCGAATGCATCTTTATACAAATATAAGTTATACTGAGCAGGATCAGGGTCTACACGGTTGATACCCATCTCAATGTAGGAATTCAAGGCGACACTTATCAACCTAGTATTGACAGTTTCTCCATTCCTTTCTCGTTCTATTAGTTTAAGCACAGCAGCAGACATCCTGGATTTCATGGGGGTTAATAAATATTCTTTCCAAGAAATAAGAGAAAGGTGATACACTTCTAGAACGTCTATTCTACTCTTTTCGCGCTCGCGACGAACCCAATGACGATTGAGGTATGCACAAACATTACCCAAAACTTTACTCGAAAAACGATAATCTTCCCATAACTGCATATAGTGCATTAACAAGGGTTCTTCGATTAAATCCGCACATCTTTCATGCACACTTTTTAGATATTTTCTAAGAAAACTACACAATTTCTGGTGGAGATAATCATTGCTAGACATAGTAGTTCCGTCGGAACGACTTGTGCAGAAATTGTACACTAAAGTATACAAGCGTACATATTCAGGTTTGGAAATGTTTTTAGCATAAATTTGCTTTATACCTGTTTCTAAATCATGCCACATTTCATCGAAATCCAGGCCACCTATTGAGTATGGCATTAAAAAATAAATAATGACGCTCTGCTAATCCACAAATCAAGATTCGGGTCAACGATTAAAATCGCTGAGAACAGCAAAATTATTTGCCCAAGAAGAACATTTCCACAGTTCAAAATATTTTTTTTGATTTATTATTGAAAGTGTTTGACAAAAATATTTTTTTTTGTTTCAAAAGTATACTATTGAATATTTCTGAGATGGATAACAACAATCGAAATGAGTGAAAAGAGAGTACGGTTACAGAAGAAACACAGTGCGAAGACAATTTTTAGGGTACATTCGGAAACTGGCACCGGTCGCACGCTAGCAGTGGCACCGGTGCGACTAGGGACTCTAGGTGCGACCGGTGCCTGTTTCCGAATGAAGCCTTATTATTTTATCTCTACTTAAAAGTACAGCATACTTACATAAGTATGTTCAGTTTTAAAAGTAATGGTGGATATTACTACCCTGTAAATAATTGTTACAAGAATAAATAATATGTTTTCATGTTCTGTCTCACAAAACTGTTTCGCTGAAAAAAGAACAAAAAAAGAAAACTACGAAAACTACGGAACTGGCATGGCCAGTGAAATGTTTACAAATCTTGTGTTTGGTTGTTGCGCTGAAAACTGAAAAGATTAAAATTGTGCATTTTCCAGGGAACATTGAAACCAAACGTTTATTGTTATCTCTATCGGCAATCCACTAAAGAGCTCACAGGCCGAAAATCAATTGTAAAATTCATGCATGGATGAAACTTTATGTGTTTGCATTCCATAGTCAAAGATCACCCAGGACTAAGAACAAAAACTTAACCACTGTTACAGTTCACTTGTTTGAAACTATTCCATTTTTTAAGGATTATTCTAGTAGAGGAATTTAAAGGAATTCAGTTCTTTAATATTTCACAAAATGTCTTTCGCTGAAAATGTTTCAATTAAAGAAAACGAATACCTATCGAGATTGGAAGTTGATGATGAAGATGGTGAGTGCTATAGTCGTTGTATTAAAAATGTGTTCAGAATCTGTCATGACGTCTCAATATTTTATAAATTGTTTTCTTTTATTTAAAAAAGGAGCATTGCCTTCGTCCTGTGCTTTTGATGTCGTACGTCATCCAGCAGCAGTATGTTTTACTTGAGAGAATTATCATAACATAGAACACTTAGTGCGTTTTCAAAATTTTTTGTTAAACTGATCAAAACAAACAACTGGAATTGATCTTCAATGGTTATTATTTTTTCATTAAAATCTTATAATGTATACCATTAATTCTTTTCCGCAAGATTATTAATAACTGGCTTACTCCAATAAATTTTAGTGCTTTGTAAAGATAATTCTCCCAAAACTCGCAGATTTGTTTGATCTGCCAAGTTTTGCATGATAAAATGCATCAGGTAAATTCTTTTTTTCAGTTATGAAGCTGATCATTAGAGCGAAGCGAAAGAAACAAATTTTTTTTTTTGCGAGTTGCTATAGCGCGGAAAAGTTGCAATTGGTGAAGTCTCAAAAAACAAAAAATATTTTTTTTTTTGAAATCGCATTTTATCTTCCAATTGCGCAACTTGCCTGAAAATTCGGAAAACTGGAAAATTTTATATTTTTCCTTGAATTTTTTAAAAATTTTGTGTCAATGATTTTTTTAACACTCTGAGACGGAAATGTTGCAATTGGTGAAGCCTTCAGAAATTAAAATGAAACATTGAAATTAAATAATACCTTCTAATTCAGGAACAAATCTAAAAAATTGAGAACTGCAGCTTTTCTTCAAGATTTTAAAGAATGGTCTATCCCCCCCCCCAGTAATATATAGAAAACTCTTTTATAAAGCACTATATTACACTAAAACAATAATTTTTTTATTGATTATGAAGGTATCTTCTAACTATGTAGAGGTCCCACTCTTTGCAGTAATGAGCCATTTTCAATTGACTTACGATTAGAAAATTTTCTACCATCCAGTACACAAGTCTAATTGTTTTAAGTGTGACTTGCTGATTATAATTAATCAGATTTCTTTCGAAGACTCGGACATAATTTATTTGGATTTCAATGTTGCTCTTATATGTAACCATCTCTTGATTTAAATCCACAAACTTTAAGCGAAGCCATGTGTTTTTTCCAAACTCTGGATCAGCTAAAGACATATGCAGTCAATAGCATTGTTTCATATCTAAATGAACAACAAATTTCACTAGATGATTTATTAGACATCTTAGGTTGTGATAGTACTAAAATTTATACGTGGTCGAAAAATAACACGATTCGTCCATTCGAAAATTGATGTCGGACGATTATTGCAATTGGCTCTTTGTTTATTCCATTTCCTCAAATGGTCTTTTTTGTCACTTTTTGAAATTCGAATGGTCAAACAACAGGCTCAAGTTTATTTTTTGGACCAATAAGAGAACGTCTCAGAGGTTGTAAGAAACTGCCGGTAATGGATTTTCAAGTAATTAACTGTACAACTATAGAAGAGAACAGCAAATGCTTGAGTAAAGATCCAACATATTTTTTAGATATATCTCAAGCAATAAAGAGTTGCAATTGTCCAAATGATTGGTCAAATTTTACACCCCGGCACACTCTCACATTCCAGCTGGCCCACTTGTACAAATAGCATTCTCAGACTTAATATAACAATCCAATCCGAAACATTGTTAATTTTATCTTAAAATGTTACATGCCAGTCTAGTGTAAAATAAAGAACTGCAAAAACTTCACGAACGGTTCCATTCATGTTTGCAAAATAATTTAAACCTGTGGATACTTGCCTTAGAAGCTGAAACAAGTTGTTTTATTACCCTGTCATTGAAAGAAACTCTTTCTTTACGTATCCCGAAAACTTATTGGTGGGCATGGTTTTTGATGAAAAGAGGCAAATATGACAACTAGAGTTTTTAGAAGGTTTTAAAAAAGCCTGTTTCTAAAGGCATATCAGAAACTTTTTTATTCCATCCCTAAATTTTGAAGCCACTGATTACACAGAGACAGAGATTCTTACTTGAAGCACGATGTTATCTCTGCCAGTTTTTTCTTCAAAAAGTTACTAACGAAGACAGTAAATATTTTGTCAAAACCAGGGTTGGTATTTTGTCCACTTTTTTGTAAAAAGTCCGGGATGCAGGAAGAAACTGGACGAAATAAACAAAATGAAAAATCAACTGATTATCCATGCATAAATTTATTGTTATGGTGTAATAAAATTAGTATATAATTCTAATACATTATATATTATGAATTTGATTGTTAACTTTAGAATTTAGTAAATCCAAAAAAAAAAAAAAATAAATAAATAAATAAATAAAAAATAAATAAATAAAATAAATAATTACGCATTGGTGCAACTAATTTACTTAAAAGTATTAAAATTTAACAATGTGAATAAGATATTGGGCCTCTTTAAACTATTATGTATTACAAAAAATAAATAAATAAACTCAATGGAAAAGTCAAATAAAATGCTTGGAGACATACATACAAAAGACTAAAAACATTTAACTGTTTTTTGTTTTTTGAGGTTTATTAATGTTCACCCCATAGTAAAATATTTATGTACTCTGCATGTTTTTATGGATATATTAAAGTCATACAAATTACTACCTTAGTAAGATTGTGGGTACTCAGAAAAGTGTACTAGACATAATGAGCAAAGTGGTAGATAGCTTTAAAATGGCCATTATCCTTCATGAGGGACTAATAAATTGACTAGGAACACCATAGCTGGATTCAGAATCTGTTACTGATCATCACATTTGTATTCAGAGCTGGATTTGGAAGTGTGGAAGCCCCGGGGCAACGAAGGAGTGGAGGCCCCTAATCGGGGTTTGAAAAGATCATCATAGTTTCAAAAATATCCAATACTTTCATGTATATATCCGAATATTTTGATACGTATATATATATCTCCGATATTTTCGACCCGTGAAAATTAGGATATTTTGTAAAAAATTTATTGTATGGGCTCCTTTGTTGGGGAGGCCCCAGGGCAGTAGCCCTGCCTGCCCTCCCCTAAATCTGGCCCTGTTTGTATTACCAGAACAGATTTCACTTCATGTCAACATTTCCTTTATTAATATCTAGTAGTCCCCCCCCCCTTTTAAAATGTGATTTTTAATGTTTTGAGACTCCAACCTTTAAATTTTATAAATGCATTTACAATGGGCAATAAACCTCCACATCACAGACAAACATCTTACAATGTACAGCTGATGTATTTGTATTTATAAATGCCATTACATGCATTATAACTTATTAACACTCATTTGATTTACATACACACTTACAAAAACTTCAAGAGATCTTAATTTTTTCATTATCACTTTAAAATATTTTACAATCAATTGTTTATATGCATAATAATGTATGCTATTTTTATATTAAAATATTACTTAAATAGGAAGAGTCTATATAATTAGGTACTTAATATTTTCAATACTATATTTATATACTATATTTATCGTTTTCAAACTTTTAACTAAAAACTTTCAGTTCACTGAAAAAATAGACGAAATGACATTTTTTCCGGGACAGTTTTTTTTCAGGTTTTTTCTGGGGTGGACAAAATAGGACAACCCTGGTCAAAACAGGTACTACAAAAGACTTGAATGTAAAATTATTTTCCTGACATTACACAAGCCGTCAAAAGATGCGTGAAGCTAGTGACGGAGGCTTCGCTTCAAGTTTGCGAATTAAAATCAAGAGATGGCTACGTAAGGCAGGACGCACACCTAGAGGATATTTGTCTGAAACATGCCCGCGACGTTTGTCTTACCTGCTTCACGTCGGCGACAAAACATTTTTCAGAGCACATTTGACAGACAACCAGCGGGGAACACGGTATCGAGCGCGCATGCGCAGTGCTACATTTATCAGTTGTCAACAAACATGGCGACGTTTCGCGGGTGAGATAACGATTCATCTGATGATTAAGCTTTGTTTTTATTGTTACTTGCAGCCAAAGAAGAAATTAATGTAAATTTCAGACTGAGTTTTTGTTTATTGATGTTTTCATTTTAAGTTTTTTAGTGTTAAGTACCTAAATTAAACTTAATCAAAACCTCTTGTAATATCCTATGAATTTTCAAGAACTAATCAATTGTGTATGGAATGTCGGTCAAAGTGAAATAGTTGAGAAAACTTTCAAGATGAACAAATTGGAAATTTGTCCTGAAAATGGCGATACATAAAGAACGAACAATAAATTTTACAATAAAACTTGCACGGAAACATATTTTTTTTATTATTTTTGGCAGTAAATTTGTACCTCCAAAAAAAAAAAAAAAAAAAAAGGTGGAAAATATAATTTTTTTTTTTTTCTGATGGGCAAATAGAAAAATTTAATTTTTCTCAGGAAACGTTTTTTATTTGATTATTAAAGTTATTAAAGATATCTTTTGTTAAACATATGGACATAAAAGAATGCACCAATAAATGAAAAGAAAATGAAACAGAAGAATAAATAAATGAGTGAATAAAATAGTGAATGAATGAATAAATAAATAAGGGAATTATTAAATAAAGGAATGTAAATGAAATAATAAATAAATACGCAAGTCGCATGCACTTGACTAACTGTACGACGTCGTATTTAAAGTACAAATTAACTTAATATTAAATAAATAAATTCGGCACCGAATATTAAATATTTGAAACGTATTTGATAACAAGAACTTTATCATTTGATAATAATAATAAAAATGTTTGACTTACAAACAGCGCAATACATTACAATTTGAGTATCAAATTTCGAAAATTGCTTTTATTTTGATGAATTTTCAACACTAA
This sequence comes from Uloborus diversus, assembly GCF_026930045.1. Taxonomy (NCBI): domain Eukaryota; kingdom Metazoa; phylum Arthropoda; class Arachnida; order Araneae; family Uloboridae; genus Uloborus; species Uloborus diversus. The sequence continues at coordinate 12,874,151 of NC_072731.1, forward strand.
TCACGCAATTCATTAAAAGATATTTAGGTGCTAAAACGTTTAATATTAAAAACATTTAGGACACTGTTATTAACATTGAATAGTTATCTATGTTAAACCATATCAGTTATCTATTTAAAAAATATTATTATTCAATAATACAATGATTTTAGTGGAAAAAAATTACATAACACTTCTATTATATCATCACAATTTTTTTTTTCTAAAAAATTGAACTCGGTGCATTCTCATTTAGCACGTTTTGACCAATTTCTTCCAGCGCCTCAGACTTTTTTCAACAACTGAACTAAGTTTCAACTTTGAATGTTCATAGTTTAGTAGTTAAATTGAATACCTCTTAAAATAATTCATTTCATTACAGAAATCATTGAACTTACTCATTTATAATTAGTGAACTACAACGTGCAAAATGGTTCCAAAAGACGTCAAATGCATACATTTCTGTATAAATTTTACATTATCACATGCCTCATGTAAAGCTTAGAATAAATATATCATAAATCCAAAAGTAATGCAAAAACATTAACAATATTATCATAGTTCTTAGTTTTTGAAATGTAATTTTCCAGTAGAATTTCGCTTTCTTCCGACATTATTCCACGCTATCTCCATTTATATTTTGTTCGAACAATCCAACGATAGGTAATCAAATAATTTTTCTTTTGGTTTTCAACATTTTTGATAAAACAGATACTAAATTAAGCGCTTTCTAGCAACACAACACTCATCTTGCTGTTTTGTCATTTACGACGCGGAAGCGACAGAAACAAATATCCCTCCTGCTACACTTCGAGAGAAGAGGGTAAGACGGAGACAAATGTCATACCCCCGCCCTGTCGCTTAGGTGTGCGCGCTCACTGCAGAATGAACTGGTTTTTCGGACCGATTGTCTGAAACCTGTCTGCGAGATGTTCGTGTCTGCTAGATGTGCGCTGCGCCTAAGAGCAACATTGAAATACAGATCAATTTATGCCCAAGTTTCCAAAAACTCTCTTTACAAATTAGGTTCAGCAAAAAACACTGAAAAAAAAAGGACGTATGTACTGGATGACAGAAATTTTGCTAAACAGTTAATAACCTTCTATTATTTGAAAATGGCTTATTACTAAAAAGAATGGGACTTCTGCATGGTTAGAAGATACCTTCAAAATCAATAAATAAATTATTGTTTTTGTGTAATATAGTGCTTTATAAAAGAGTTTTCCGTATATTACTGGAAAAAAAAATTAGACCATTTTTTTTTTAAATTTTGAAGAGAAGCTGAAATTCTCAATTTTTTTAGGCTTGTTCCTGAATCAGAAGGTATTATTCTATTTCAACATTTCTTTTTAATTTCTGGAGGCTCAACAATTGCAACATTTCCGTCTCAGAGCATTAAAAAAATCATTAACTCAAAATTTTTAAAAAAATTGTGGAAAAATCATAAAATTTTCCATTTTTCCGAATTTTTAGACTTGTTGCGCAGTTAGAAGATATTATCCGATTTCAAAATTTTTTGTTTTTGTTTTTTAAGTTTTCACCAATTGCAACTTTTCCTCGCTATAGCAACTCGGCAAAAAAAAATTCGTTTTTTAGCTCGACCCTACTGATCATAAGTTAGGAAGTCCTCAAATTTCATGAGATTTTTGGTCATAACCTCAGGTACTTTGCAGCAATATTTTTTCACTGACTTCTTGAACAACTTTACCAATTGTCTTATATTCAAGTATCACTTGATTGTCAAAAAGAGCCATGCAATTTTATTTGCTTCTTCATTAATATTTTTATATTGCAATTATGAAATTTATATTTCATTAAATTAAAATCATTACAAGGTGCCTTCTGAAGTATAGAAACTGTCATCCTAGGTTTTGAATAAACATATTCCGTAAATATACCGAATTTTTTGAAATCTAATATCTACTACTGAATTGATAACGAACTAGTGGCTAAAACACTTGTATTTCAAAACAGTACAGGATTTTTAACATTCATAAGTATAGTGCTTAGTTCTAGGTGCAATAATTCTGATTCTAGGATAGGGGTTTTATGCTGAATCAGTTCAAGAAATTCTCGATAATCATCTCCTGATGATAACAGAGATGAAAACAATTGGAAAAAACCCCAGAAAATTTCGGAAAAAAACTTTTTTTCCGAAGGAGTTTGTTTCCACTCCGGTCCGGAAAAATTAAAAACTTGATTTTTGTTCAATTTTTCAGGAAGTTTTAATTAAAATTTTCAGCAAAAGTGATAAAATTAGAAATTTCTCATTCTTAAATTCTTATGCTATTTCCTTCTCCCCCACCCCTTTCTTGTGTGTTAAAATACTGTCTAACTTTGACAATGCAAGTTCTTATATGATAATATAATTTACATGTAGATAAAAAAACACATTTAATACTTTTTGCACAAAAATATAAATTTTTTTCACAAAATTATCTCAATAGTATCAATAAAGGGAACCGTTAGATGTGAGCGTATATTTATATCTATTAGGGCTGTGCGATGAAGGAATTTCTTCATTGTGATGCATTGCTAACCATGCATCACAATGTAAGTTTTATTTATTTTTATTTCTTTTAATAGCTTTATACTTATGACTGCTTGTTTAAATTTTACACAATATATTCAAGATGAAAAAATATAAATTATGCTCGATACTACAAACAGATTCAATCAGCGAGAAATTGTCAAAAAAAAAAAAAAAATTAGCATTGAAAGTCTGAGATAACAGAAAATATTATACAGACATGTGTTTTGAGATTGCAATGAACCTATTTTTTTAATACAAGAAGATGTGAGCCTATGGAAAGTCCCATCTGCTTGCATTTAAGAAGGAATCCTCGAAGCACCAAAATACTTGTATTTTGGTGAATGATTATAAGATAAGCTTTGTTTATATCAATGAATTTTCCATCAAGACTTCAAAAAATTGCATTTCCTGCAAGTTTTGAAAAAAATTGAGGTCTTGGTTTGCTAATGGTACTGCCACACAGAGAACTTACACACTGAACCTTCTTTAAAACTAATATGATTAGTGAAGATTTTATTTTCCTTTGTCATGAAACAAACAAGCATAACTTTAGTCACAGAACTATGTTTCTGCTGACTGTGCGAACCAAATGTATTGACTGTCGTGCTAAGCACAGAAGTGGAATCTACAGTTGAGCTCAAACTGAGATATTGCGTCCTAAAGTTTGGCTCATCCATACATTTGATTCAGATGCCTTTTTTTTTTCTTCCAGAATGTTTTAAGAAATAGTTCCTGATCAATTGAACCTAAAACATTTTATTTATTAAGTAAAATTTGAAACAGAAAACAACTTGGTTACAATAGCTCATTTATGTTCAAAAGTGTAAGTATGACTACTTTTAGTACACTGTGCTTAGCACGGCCGTATAGTCAACTGAAATTCCTGTTTAAGTTTTGGTTTAGCTTTATTTGGGGTTTCTGTTGGAGAGATAAAGAAAAACCAATTTAGTTTTGATTTGGACTTAGACTGGACTTGAAGAAATCTGTTTGACGCCATTAGTTTGTTTAGCGTCGAAATTTTCACAGTTCCCCAATATTCACCTTGAGTAGAGAATGGCTTAGAAAGAAAAGAATAAGCGATAACTGCCAAATAGTACCAAGTTAGTGTTTTCTGTCAGCAGAGAATCTGGTTGAACTACAAATAGTGGTAAATACGGGGTGACCCTGAAGTGTCAGCAGAGAATGTCGAGTTGAGGAACATTTTTGATGTCAATGAGATTATTGTGCCAATATCCTCCTAATATGTAAGCTACCAGCGGAAACATTTCCGTTTCATGCAAACTGTGCCATTTAAGCAACAAGGAAAAGGATCCTATGTGGATCTTTTTTTTTTGTTTCAAACATGCTTTTTTCGATAATTTCTTACTAAAAATGGATTCTTATTTCATCCAAATAGTTCCTTCATAATGAAAGAAAACCTTTTGAAGCATGTAATACAGTAAAAATCCCTAAAATGCACATCTTCCAAGCATTTTTTAAAAATAATGCAAAAGCGCCAAAAAAGACCAATTGGAGGGAGATATGAGGGCGAAATAGCTCAGACCTGAAAGTGTTAAGAATCGAAGCAGATTGTTTAAAATTTGACTCTTATCTAGACCTACCAACTCTAAAATCTCCCGTTTTTTGCTTATTTCTCCCGGTGTTACATTTAAGTATCAATAATCCTAGTCTGAATAACTTGAGGTATCACACTTTAAATATATGGGAAAATATTAATTAGAATTACCTTACCTGTAAATCCTCTTCATTTGAAGAGAGACTCCAACAGTTCAGTATCAATGAAGCACGCTATTTTCTAAATTAGTTGAAGTGTCTAGAAGCACTTGCCGGGCTATGCAACTAAAATAACGCAATTGGACTATATAGTATGCTTATGACATGTATAAATACTGGATTAGGTTTGGCAATATGTGTTAAAACTAAGAGTTCTTTCTATCCTACTTATCTAGAAAATGAATTGACTGATGAAATTTTTTTTTTCTTTTTTAGGAAATGAATACACAGATAAATGGAGTACCAATGAACTTCTGTATTTAGCGTCTGCTGTTGGAAGAAGCGGAGATAAAAATTGGTATGATCATCTGCATTCTTACAATATTAAATAAATTTAAATTATTGTTATTAATATTTACATGGCTCAATTTCTTCTAAATTGAGTGAAGGTTTATTCCTCTCATACCCATAAAAAAACTTCAATAAAATTTTTATGAATGCTAGATAGGTTGAAGGAATAATGTCTTTAAAATGTGCTCAGTGATCGAAGTTATCCCAAATTTCCTATAGGATTTTTTTTTTTTTTTTGAAAAGTCTTTAAATTTAGCATTTTGTTTTGAAATTTGAGAATAAACGCAAATAAAAAAGCTACATACTGTAGTCATATCCATAGGCGTGGGAAGGGGGAGAGCTGGGGGAGCCTGAGCTCCCTCCATAATATTTTAGACCGGCTCAGCTCCCCTGGGAAAAAACTCACACTATAGCTTTTTGCAGAACATTGTCTACCTCAAACCTGATTTCAAAAATGAGATCTACCTTTTCTAGGAATTTTCACATAATAACCAACAAAGAAACGAAAGAGATAGAGTGGTCAGTACGGTCAATACATTTGGGTAGGTACTATTTCTTACAAACCTCTAGGTTCCCGGAAGAAAAAGAAAAGTACTAAAAACAAGTTATTAGGGGTGCTTATCTGCATAGTGTATTACACTGCAGCTCAGTTAATGTACTTAGTTTTGCTTGCCATTTGTATTTCACACTTTCACTAAAAAGAGATAATCATGAGTCAGTTTGGCATTTAAATATGAAGTTGCTCAGACATGTATCAAAACAAAGGTTTCAAAAATAAACAACTTAATCAATTTTAACTTTCCAGAAACTTATCTCATTTTAATGTTATCTGATCTCCCGGACCCTATCTAAAGAATCTCCAGTGAGTCCTTTTAAATTCATTGATTAAAATAAACTTGCCAAAATATGACACGAAAGTTAAACCAAAATACTGAGTGATCAAATAATATTTTTGTTCATTGCAATTATCAAAAAAAAAAAAAAAAGATAGATAGAAAAAAGAAATAGAAAAAAAAAACATTGCAGAGAGAAAGAGGAAGAAAAGAAAAAAAGCCCAATTTACAAACAATTTTTTTTTTAATCCCTCGTCTCTTTCTCTTTTTTATTTTTTTCATTTCATGTAGTTACAGAAAAAATAATTCTAAACTAATTTTCGAGGGATTATGAAAGCAGGTTTCGGGATTCCATGTTGCGATCGAAAGATACGATCAGATATTGAAAATATCATTGTTCGATGGTCTATCGAAACCAAAAGTGCTCTGCTGTCAGAGGACAAAGACTTAAAGCCTGAGATACATATTCCTCGAGCAAATTTTTAAAATTGGTTAAAAGTTAAATTTATTATTTTTGATTGGAAATATTGTCAAAAAAAAAAAAACCCTAAATCAGTGACATACCCAGAAATTACTTATGCAGATACATATCATTGCTGTCATAAAAACGCAATTTCCAGAACTATCCCTCGGTAAAAACTAAAAAAAAAAAACCTTTTATATCCATTATTTTCTAAAGTTTAAAACAGAGAGGAATTGATTTTTTCTTTCAAGTTATAAAATTGCAAAGACAAATATAATTTAAAGACAAAAAATCAGACAACCCCGCTTATTGTATTCAAAAAGTTATTTTTTTTTAGGGTATCTGTATCCAGATCTATAAAACTGTTTTCTGATCTTAAACGCCCTTCTGATTGGTATATACCAAAAGTAAGTACTTTTGTTGATCATTTTTATGGTGCCTTTTGTTTTGAATAATTTGAATTTACAATGTTTATTACTTTTAAAAAGAAAAAAGTACTGTCATTTAGGATATATTTTGAACCACGTTGGCTAACATGCAATATGCTAGACAGCCCAGTTATCACTTCCTGAGATTGTAGTTTCATTCTTATTAGAACTCATCAGTCTAGAATAGTGACTAACCGAGCTGAAGGCTGATGTCATCTCATTGAAGCTGAGAGTGCCAGCAAACTGGTGGATAGCGTAAATTTATCTCTCAGATTAAAGTAAATTTATCTCATTTAGTTTCCTATTTAGTTTTAGTGTACTGGCTTAGGGACAGCAATTTATTGCTAAATACCTAAGCTTTGCCTTCAATTCACAAGTCAAACCGCACCATGCTGCAGACACTTGCTGCTGAGATAAATTCCCTTTATCTACCAATCTGCCTACAGCTCGGTTATTCACTAATCCAGATTGATGAGTTTTAATACGAATGAAACTGCAGTCTCTAGATATGATCACCGAGAAGGGATACAATGGAGGGAGTGAATACTTGCATTTGTAAAGCAAAAACACCAAGTCACGTGATATTTTAAAGAGAAGCATTAGAAGAAAACGGGCTTTTTTTTGCCAGTTTCACTCAAAACCTGTTAATCATTCGAAGTTGTTAAGTCACGTGACTTTAGCTCTTTGCCTAAACTTTTGCTAAGCCAATGATTGAACTTGCTCCCTCCATTTACTAATTCCTGCTCTAAGGATGTGATAACCAGACTGTCTGGTATATTGCATGTACTGCTATGGCACTCTGGCTTAGGGATGGTAACTTACTGCACTACTTAATTTTGCACTACTTCATATTTTTAAAAGCATATTTGACGTCAAAGAATTTGTAGATGGTCCATTGCAATTCTGCATTCTTCTGGCATGTTTGTAATCAATTTTCAACCCCATCGCAACTCGTGATTGCGAAATACAGAATTTAAATTCAAAATGTCACAGTTCAATTTAATTTAATTTCTGTTTTATTTTTTCTTAATCAAAGTAGTACCAGGTACCTTCATTAAAGGTATTTGCGTTACATTCTATTAATTTCTCATGTGACTCAAAGTGACCCCAAGTGGCAGAATGAATTAGAACTAGATCAATCATTCATTTTCAATATTTTTTATAATTTTTATTGTTATTTTTGTATAATTATAATTTTCAGACAACTATACCATATAAAAGTTTTACTTCGGTTTTATGTCAATAAGAATTACAGTCGTCCTGCTACAACGCGATTCGACTTACGCGAAATGGCTATAATGTTACGTACAGAATATCAAATGCCATTAGCGAAGATATCTGACATATTCTAATACTGTCTAACACTAAGCAGAGTGAATACTACACATTACTAGGAAAGATACTTCTGCTATAAAAAGCTTTTATTTAAAAGTCTAAAATAGTTGGTAAGTTAAAGAAATTACAATGTACGTTGCAAAACAGGATGGATGAACATTTAACTTCATACCTGTAAGGTGAATATTCTAAATAACACACACTATTCGGACATGAGGAAAAAAGGGCACCATGTTAAAAGACAGCCACGCACCAAATACCACACAAACCCTCTGTGATCTCACTTCTTATATCCCACAGAAAAACAGAGTTGATACCCACTCATGGCGCCATCTACCGGACAGTGAGACAAACAATGAGAAAATTGATACGTATATATTTATGATGACAATAGAGGGTTGTTTAAATGGCAAGACCAATTATGTCTGAATATATTATATAACATATAACGCGAATTTTTCAAATTTATAGCTAACTCGAATTTTTCGTCTGCAACACGAATTGTTTTTGTAGAAAGTATCGATTTCGTTATTGGCTACTAAATACTGATTTTGTGAGCATTATTACATCCGTTTAGCATCACAGACAGCGAAAGTTCCCACACCAAACTAGTCTACAAATCACGCTGCTAGTGCATCAAATAACCACTCAGTCTTTCATTTAGCTTTTTTTTTCATTCTAAATATTAAAGTTGATGAAATATAATGGCATCTTACTTGCCTGTTTCATGTAAATTTTGTGAAGATGGCAGGAAAAAAAAAGTTTCTGACAGGAAAAAAGGTTAAGATTATTGATATGCTTGAACAACTACCAATCGTCAACAGTATCACGACACAAATATGACAGAATGTATCATACATATAAAATTAAAAAGTCGAAACAAAAAGATGTCCGTGAAAGTTCGGAACTTAGTTTCAATATTGAAACTTGCATAGTAATGTCTAAGCAAAGTAAATATTATGAAAATGGAAGCTGCTCTTGTACTGTATATTGAAGAAATTGGGAAGATGGGCTGTTGCCATGAATGGGAACATTTTAAGGAAAAGGCAAAGCAAACCGAATATAAAAAAGTATTAGATAAGAATCTGATCATGGATCATAAATTATCATCATCTTTTTTTTTACTCAAATGTTACTTTACTAAATATTATTACTAATCCACCAGTACTATTGTAGCGCAGCATTTTATTATTAATACACACTGTGCGTACCATGTTGTTTTGTTTAAATCTTTGATCATTCATTTTGTGCACATTAAAGTATTTCATGTTGAATTAAACAGCTTTTTTTTTAAATTTTTCAAATAGAGTAAGAGTTTAGTTCTTTAAGTAAGAAACTGTAATGTACAGTTGAGAAGAAAGCTTTAAAGCTGTTTGAGGGACGGTCTAAAAGAATCTGGTATGTTTCTAACAAAATTAAACCTAAATTTTTCCACAACGCAAAATTTCAGCTTACGCGAGGAGTCTTGGAACGCACCCCTCGCGTAAGTCAGGACTCGACTGTGTGCATCCCTATTAAATTATGAGTGACTGTTAAAAATAGAGAAATTGTGTATCAAAGTAACCCTAAATGACCTTACTTAGCATTTTTAAAATGCTAAAATCTATATTTGTATACACTACAGTCAACTCTTTCAAATTCACACTTTGGGACCAAGCAATTTGCTGTTTTTAGAGTTATGATGATTCCTGGTCATTGATTTGTTTATCCCTTTTGCAATGTTGCATTGCAAAAATATCATCATTACTCACAAAGAAACTGTTACAAGATTAGAAAAATATTATAATATCTAATGAAAGCTCTTATAAAAAGTTACTTTCATTTTTTCTATGTTTTAATTGATTCTATTTGTTCATTTTAGCAGTGTTTAGGCAATTCTTTTTACTTTCTTCTATATCTAATATATAGAAGAAAGTATTGGATTCGTGCAAATTTTCGAATTTCGAATTTTGACGGATTCGAACGTTTTGAGGTGTGCTGAGTCCATTTCGACCATTTTTGGAAAATGTCTGTCTGTCTGTATGTGTGTGTGTATGTGTGTGTGTATGTGTGTCACGTCTGTGTGTGACCAGTTTTTTGTGGCCGCTCTACAACAAAACTACCGCATGAAATCGAACGAAATTTGGTACACATATGTGCCCCTATGTGAACTTGTGCCCATTAGTTTTTGGCGCGAATTCCTCCAAGGGGGGTGGAGCAATGGGACGTTTTTCGAGTTACGCGTGCTTGCTATTACTCAGGAAGTAACTGGCGGAATCAAACAAAATTTGGTCCATATGTTGGTATTAACAGGAACAGGTGCTGATTCAATTTTGGTGTCAATAACGCAAACGGGGGTTGAGCTATGGAACGTTTTTTGTCGTCAATTGTGACTGCTGTATCTCAAGAAATAATGAACGGAATGAAAGAAAAATTTATCGGCAAGTAGCCCTTAGTGGGTATAAGAACTGATTTTATTTTTGTGTCAACAGCTAAAAAGGGGGTAGCGCAATCACCCGTTCTTTTTTTCCATTTTGAGTGTCCTATCTCAAGAAGTAATGCTACGTTCTGGTTGAAATTTGGAATATATGTGAATCCATGTGTAAACAGGCTTTGGTTCAATTTTGACGCCGATCGCTCCAAGAGGTGTTGATTTTTTTTTTTTTTTTGCGAATAAAAATATTTTTATTAATGCAACAATAAGAAAGATAAATCGTAATAGATTGTCGTCTGCGTATTTCTCGTGATTTTAATTGTATGGAAATGATAGGAAATATTATCTCAATGATTTAAAATTTTTAACTGTTGCCATCTTATGTTTGTTAACAAATAAAATATTTGTAATTAATTCAAGCAAGGCTTTTAAAAAAACTTTCAATTTTCGCTCTTTGCTTTGCTTTTGCAATAATTCAGACATTGGGATAGTCGTCAAGTTTTTGCATGTGTAATTTTGTTTTTGTTGGGAATATTGCTTCCTCGTCAAGCATGGGGAGGGATCAGAAAAAAAAAGAAAAATATAGAAGAAAGTTTCGTGATGGCCACAACATACTAGTTTTTTTTTGGTTTATGCTAATAATCCATGTTTTTTTTTTGTTTTGTTTTTGAGCTTCATTATCTTATTGTTTTATAGCCCATAAGCTATTGATGCACATATGCTCAGATAAAGTGTAAGTAGTGAAATCAGTTTTTAAATAATAGATTAATAATTAAAAAAAAAAAAAAAAACTTTTCTTCTAATATTCATACATTTGGATTGTCTTTTTACAATGATTATTATAGCATGAGTTGAATAAAGTTCATGAAAATATTTTTGACTATTACTTTAACCCCTTGAGGACCAGCGCATGGAAAACGAAGCGCAGCTACGGGACCGAACGTTCCGAAATGGAATGCCGCCATCGGCCCGAGCATTTACAGCCTAACTGAACAAAAATATTCATATAAAATCAGCATTTCAAAATAATGACTTGAAAATTTAAATTTGCTGTAACAATGTACTACTGATTACTAATTATTAATATAAAGACTATTACATTATCAAAAGGGAGTGAAATAAGTAGAATACTAAAACTTTAACTATGTGCACAAAGTTAAATAATATGTGCACAAAAACAAAGTTAGAGTTAGACATCGTGAGTGTGCAATCAAAGAAAAAGAAATGTAGCAAAAAAATATGTTCCTTATGTAATTTTAATTAATACAACTTAGGTCAACGAATTTAAACTAGTTAAATTCCCACGCAACAAATCTCAAAATTGCTTCATAATTCTCTCGAAAACATTCCCTTTCATTCACTTCGCTAACCATTTTTATTGCAATGTTCCAGTCTCCAAATAAAAAAGAATAAATAAAGAAGAACAATATCAGAAAGGATTCAAAAATAATCATAAACTTCAGTGCCGCTTGAAATTCTTCCCGTACTCTCATCGAACGGGGAATCCCAAAAGTCTGGAACACATACGCAAAAATATTTTAACCTTCCTCCCCTCCCCCATAATTTATTCAGCTAGATGTATATCTCTTTCAATTACTCGTAACAAAAAAAGAGAAGCAAAGATATAAACAAGAGCAATTGAGACCTCATAAATCGTATGCGCAGAGCAGTGATTCACTGATGTTTACATAAAAAAAAATCTATCCCATTGAGAGGTCCAAATAAGAAACTAAAGCGTGTACATGAAGGTCAAATACCATGTGACTCGAATATCATCGAAGTTATAGCCATTTAGCGCCATCTATTATCGTTTAAATATTCAATTCAATCGTTCCATTTCGAGAAAGCGTATACGTGACACTGGGACGTCAGCGTCGATCAGAGCGCATAGCGGATACGTGCCGCTGGGCTGATAAGAGAGGAATTGTTGTGTAGCGTCCGCGTGACGCTGGGAGCGAACGAATTAACAAATGAAATAAAGCCTTTTCCTCCTTAGCTTGATTTTCTATATCTGATATAATTCCTTCCTCTATAGATAAAGAGACATATAAAATAAATGATGTTTTACTGTACATACACACATATTAGTTCATTCTCAAATGTCGTAGTTTTTGTTTTTGTTTATTTCATATAATCGACTTTTATCTCTTTCTGGTCCAAGACATTCATGAAAATATTCTTTGTTTTATAAAAGTGTTTGTAATATTTTCTTTCTTTCTAGAACTGTGCCCTTCAGTACACAAAGTTGTTAAAAGGAGTTGAAGATTATAAGTAATTGTCTTTAAACTTTTATAAAATGTTCACACTTATGTTTTGTGCAAATATTATACAGGGTTAGCATAAAAGAATATCCTGGTTTTAAAAATATACATTTCATAAACTATTACACTCAGCACTATAAATGATACATAAAATGAAAGATAAAATGTCAGAGTTTCTTTTCACTCACAAATGTTCAATGTGTGCGCCTTTGATAATGTGACATACATCATAGCATACATTTTGGAGTGTTTTACTGTCAATTTTTGGTAATGCTACACATATGCAATCTTTCAGTTCTTGCTATGTTGTAGGCAATGGTGGTGTATAAACACTGTCTTTGACGAAACCTTGTAAAAAAATTATACTTGGACTTCGCAGAAAAAAGCTTCTCGGGTTTGAAATTTCAATCCTTTTGCATCTTGTAAATATTTTGATGTTTTCCATAATTGGAAGTTATTTTGACATATGCTACCTTAGTTTAGCTTATTTTTCGTTTAATTTCAATAATTAACGAAGGAATTATTTTGGAAACCATGGCAACATTGAACTTATTCGGACTTTGCGGAAAATTGCTTTTAGTGTTTGAAATTTCAGTCTTTTTGAATCATGTAAATATTAAAATATTTTGTCCAATCGAATGGTATTATCCCATATGCCACCTTAGATTAGCATGTTTTATGTTTAATTTAGTAGAAAACAAATAAGTTTATTTTGTGGGAAACATGCCAACATTGAACTTGGTTCATGAAAATTTGCTTCTCTGAGCTTCCAATCATTTTGCATCTTGTAAATATTTTTATATTTATGGCAATTAGAAGTTATTTTGACATGCTACGTTAGATTAACTGGATCTAATTTTTATTTAAATAACTAAAAAATTAATAATTTTTGTATTGTTCAATTCAAGTTTATTTAGTTTTACAAACTTAATTTTGGTTATTATTAGCTTATTTTTGGTTATTACTGTTTTTTCTTTTTTGCGGGAGTGGGGGGGGGGATATTAAATTTAAACAACTGAGCACTTAACATTTTAAAGTAGCATTTGTGTTTGAAACAAAGTTGAATTATATAATTTTATGAAGTTGAATTTGTGAATATCATTTCACTGTCATGATGCCTGCTAAAGGCAGGGGGGGGGGGGTAATTAGTTTTTTTCCCCCATAAAAATTCAAAGCATTCACGGCCCTGCAATCATGGAGTTTTTTTTTTTAATATAAGCTATAAGATTCTCGAAAATATACTTTGAATATGAAAATTGCAAAACTAAGCCTCATGTAATTTGCATCTCTTTGTGATTGAGCATTTGAGACATTTTTAGGAATACTTTCAATACAGTAGATCTGTTTGGTGTGATAGATGCATATTGGTTGAGAAGGGATATAACGCTATTAAGAAGCATTACGAGACTGAAAAAAACAAAAATAACTTTAAACTGAAGAAAGATGAAGAATTGTTTTCAATGATGCCCATTCTTCTCAGTAGATTATATATACACCCCCTCTAGCTCTTTTTCTTGCTAGTTTTTTTAAAATATTTTTTTAAAGTATTTTTTAATTTCTATAATTCAAAAAAGAAAAAAAACTCTTAAAAAATATTTTTCTTAATCAGTCAAAATGCCGCTCCCCTGGCTGCTGCGCCCCTGGCGAGAGTCACTACTGCCACTAACTAGTTACGCTACTGTGTGTAAATAATATTATTATTCAATAAATAAAAATATCAGTTGTGCAGAAGGTGATAAAGGAATTGTATCATTAAAAATCAGTATTATGGTTAATTAATCAATTATCTTCATAGATTTAGCAGCAGGCAGCTAATTTGCTTTTTGGTGCTTCCTTGGGTTTAAATGAATGGTTCTCCAAAGGTCCTTTTTTTAATCCTAACTGGGCCTCTTCAGTCCTCTTTTTGATTGAAAATGGTCCTCTTTTACACTTTTCTAAAGCTAAAATGTGTTGGGAGTCCTGCTGCTCCAAATTTGCAATTTTACTGCTCCAAGCTGCTCAACTCACCATTTTCCTGCTCCCAAGTTTGCTCCAAAAGCGAGTTTTGGTTGGTGCACCCCTGATTGTTGCCAATCCTAATTCAGTAATTATTACATGTGTAAGGACTGTTGTGACCAAAAAACTCCTTCTGCAAGGAAATTCTGGCTGTGCTAGTGAGGAATATGCAGGTTTAAGTAGTTTCTTATGTTAAATAAAGCTTGGACAGTGTATCTTTATTTTTAACCCCTGACAAACAATGGAAGGGGGTTATAAGTTTGACGTGTCTGTGTATCTGCGTATCTGTGTGTCTGTCTGTGGCACTCTAGGGCCTAAACGGATGGACTGATTTGGAAAAAAAAAATTGTTCAAAAGGAGACTTGATCAAGCATGTTCTTAGCTAGGTTGCATCTTTGGATGACATTAATTAACGAAGATATTAATTAAAAACCTGTAAAAAGGTTAACGATTTTTGCATTGAAAACACAGTTGAAATTAAAAAAAATTTAATGCCAAAATAAAAAGATTTTTTTCCTGCGTCTGATTGAATGTGTATTATAAGGCTTTTAAAAGGCTTTTCAACTTTCCCTCTTGATCCTACAGTTGCGACTCAGTCTGGATTTTTTAAAATTTTAAAGATGCAAAATAACAAACTTATATGCTATAGTCTGACAGCAAACTGCTCTTCAATCATTTTCCAAACTAGTCCATTCTATAAAATGGTCAGAGAAGGAAGAAGGACGTATCATATTTACATGTTTAGAGACATTTTGGCGATATGAATATGTGTGTGTGTGTGTTTTAACAAGTTTTGTAAAAGAGGAAAATAATTATTTGACTGTATGAGGCCTAAAAAGAGACAGATTTACTGCAACCGGACTCTTGCCAATTTTCAATCCAGATTAACTACAGGAGGCTTTGTTGTCTCTGTCCAATGGTTGCTGAAGAATGTGAAACCAAAACCTATCCACTTACTTAGAATATGACCGGTCCAATGAGACATGTGCCTTGACCGTGCAAAATTGAAATGTTTTAGCTCTTTGACTAATTTTTTAAATTCTAAGTTGATGCTTTAAGTTCTAGAACCAGTCCGACATTGTATATTCCATTCTTCAATTTTTCTCTGTGTATCTTCTTTTTATTAAAATAAATGCCTCTGAAATAAGGCATGGATAAGAGCCATCTCCTGACAGTTAATATTATAAGTACATCCTGTTCAGTCAAATCTTAATAAATGACAAAATAACAATCAATTTTCAAAAATGTTCAAAACTGAATTAAAAATTTTATTTTGCAATATTTATTTCAAGTAATCAAATGTTTGAATTTTGTGAAAGCAAATATATTTCTTAAGAGACAAATTTGTCATTTGCTTTGATATTTAAAATTCTTATTATTAATTTGCTCGCACAAATATGCTATCTTTACAATGTTTACAACTCAACATCGGCAATATTATGGTTATGGCAGAAACAGATGTTTACTATAGTCATATTTTGATGAAAGTAGTTGCATGTTGAGAATTTACCAAAAAAAGAGAAAAAAAAACCCTTTATTCAATTTAAAAATAATAAATGAAATCAGGTTTTATGTTCACCCGAAATAATGTCATATGAGTTCATATTTGCCTGTTTCTATTGTAATTACAAATATCCTATGCTTTAAAATGCATGAACTGCATACTAGAATATAATAAATCATGTACATGATGATTTAAGAAGGTAACACATTTTTTAGAAGTACATGAAAGAAAGCTTGAAATATTTGTAAATATTGTTTGTCAAGAATTTCGTGATTGGTATGTATTTATGAGAAATACATGTTCTTACCTTTAAATGACTTTTCATTTGATTGAGGGATAAAAATGTCAAACGCACAATTTACTATTGTGTGTTTGACATCCTATTGTGCATTTCCCTAATCCTTATTCCTCCTTAAGTGTGTCCCTCATAATAGTGAGGATTTAAAAATCAAAAGCAACTCTGATGAAATACTTGTATTAGTGAAATACAAGACTACTATGATGACTTAATAGGAATTGATAGTTCAGCTTCTAAGACTGCTAAAGCTGGTGATAATGTATTTATGAAAGAAAACCATTAAGATTTATGTAGGTCTAATGTTGTAAGTTGATGATATAAATTAAAAAACTTAAATTTGCAAGAACAAATAAAAATAGTGTCACTTTTTATTGGCATGGTGCAGATGATGTTGGAATAATTACTGAGGATGAAGAAATAATGGTTCTTCTTTTTGCTACTTTACATAGACGCAGCCGTTTAGTGTTTTCAATTTCTTTTTCAACTTATAGTTTTGGCTAATTTACCAAAACTGATCTTAATCAACTGTCGTATTACATTCATTAAACACACCTTTATATGTAAAAGTAAAATATATACCTGTAGGCTTTCAATAAATTTCACAAATGAAATTGCTTTGTTTTTGTTTTAAAAAATTTTGTAATACAGATTTAAAAGATGGTAAATATCCCGTATGTGGATGCATTTACAGAAAAATAATTCACACTAAAAATTTACATACTTAATCATGTAAGACCCCCTTATCCTTTTTTATCATTTAAATTTAAATAAAAAGGGGAGGGGGTGACCCACTTACCCCTTACTGTGGTGTAAGTGGGACACCAATCCGATTTTTTTAAAAATAAAATCATTCAAAATATTTATAGCATTACTTTAGAAAATAATGATGAATTTCTGTTTATTAATAATGTCTAAGATAAAATAAGACAATAAGTTTAAATTTTTTTGATCTCAAAACTTTTGTAAAAGGTTTCAAAAACGAACTATTCTCAAAATGGGGTCTCACTTACCCCAACCAATCCTAATGCAGAATTCATCCACCACACATACCAGCAGTTGCTTAACATTGAATTCTTCTTTGCCAAATTTGTTTTATGCATTGTAAAAGGTGAATCTAATTTAGGTGAATCTTTGTATTTGTTTTATAATTTTTAAGGTTTAATAAAGTTGATTTTATCATTGATTTGTGTGAGTATGCATTAAGACAAACATTGTTATTTCTCATTATGTCTGCATGCACCCTTTGTATCTCTCAGCATAAATGCTTAAAAACCTTTTTTAATTTGCATTTGCAAAAGAGTAAGAGTCAACTTATTTAATAGTGCAATTTGAACTGTGGTTTTCAATATTTTGTAATCAAATAGGAAAAAGTCTTTGCCGAGAACAGAGAGAGAGACATCTGAAGAATTACTTCTTAAGAATTTGACAGATAAACGATTGCTTGAACTGTCATGGCTCAATCAACAAATGAAATCAACTGCAAGGTACGTTTTGAAACATGTATAATACCCTAAGTTAAAAAAGTTTCTGTATAAAGGTCTTCAAAAATGTTTCATTTCACTTCAAGGTGCTTAAAAGTCTTTAGTTTCTGTTTTGTTTGTACAAAAACACAAGTTTCTCTGGGTTTTCAGGTCAGAAAAGCTATATCGGCAGTGTGAATAAAAACTTCAATGAACTAGGAATAAGAGTTTAAGTGACTAATGAATTTTATTGAGTTAAAAGAAGGAAGAATCTGCATAATTATGCACATTTTAGTGTTTTTGTCGAACCTGTCTTCATTGTAAATCAAGGGATAGGTATGTAACACCAAATTATATTTGGGTCTAAAAGTGGCCTTGTGTTGAAGTTTTACTACACATGAATAGGTAAATTTGTATTTATATTCACCTATGTACAGAGAAAAATGTTAATTTCAGGTGTTCAGTTGCATTATTTTTTTATTAGTTTTTTATGAGGTGAATTAGTGCTAGAAATGTGATATTTATTTAAATCTTCATGCGTTTCAAATGCTGAATGTGTTAATATTCATCATATTTCATTTAAAGTTCTTTGAAAACTTACATGGATATGCTGGAGAATGGGGAGTTGGATGACAATTTGGATGACATGATGAAACAAATTGAAGAGTAAGTGTTTTTGGATTATATGATAAGGATCGCAAATGTTTTTGAAAAATAAATAAACATTTTGCTTCAATATTTCTTTTGTATGTTATTGTAATCAAAATTTAAAATAATAATTGTGTTCGTTTCAGAATTACCAACTCTCCATTTTACAATCAATCTTCTGCTTTCTTATTTTACATTTTATTTTTTCTGAATTTTTTTCTTAATATCTCTTTTGTATTTTGTTTTGTTTAGCTCAATATTCTGATATTTAAGTAAAATTTTGAGGATTCACTCATTTCGCTCCCAACTTCTCATAGCTTATTTCAGTATTTTACAAGCAAGAGTTAAAACGAATTCATATCCTAGAAGCATCCAAATTCTAAGGCTAAGTCTTCATGCGTAAAACAACTACAAAGAGCAAGAACTGTTGACCACCTCGCTCGGCTTTAAAATAAATCTTTTTTGTAAAGTCGTGTTTTTCTAAGGTTCAAGTATTTTTTGAAATATACTTAAAAAGCAAAACGTTAATGAACTATTAATACTCTCACTAATCTTTGGATCTGTTTCCAAGAAACGAGAGATATGAGATACATATAAACACTTCATCAGCATCATATCATTTCATCTTTAAGGAATAAAGGCCTCCCCTCCCCCACAGAAATCCATCTAGAAAAACTCTTAGCTGGTTGCATATAAATATTTAATGGTATGCTATTGCCAAAAAAATGAAGTTTCTTAGACAATAAATGTGAAAAAATTGCTAGGATTGAAAATGCATCGCGACCTACTTGTAATACTACACTACCAAATAAAGAAGATCCTGAATACAATTAAATCAGCAATTAATTTTTAACTATCTGTTACATTTTTGTTTCTATTGTACAATTTTCCTTTCATTAGTTATAAGATTTTGAAATTTGAGCAAATTTTAGCTTGGTAAAATTGGGTCTTAACCTAATACTTCCTTCCTAACTATGTTGCATTTCATGTTTCCACCTCGATCTATATTTTCATTTGGAATTTGCAAACCATTCCAACAAATTCTAAACAGTCTCGAGCCATATGTTTTTCTCAAAATAAAATTTACGTGCATGATTTAAAAAACGTATAAAACTATTTAAAGCGTAAAAAAGAAAATAAATAAATTAAAATAAGATAGTTAAATAATAGTTTTGCTAAAAAAAACCTAACATTGGCTTACATAATGCTATTGAATTTGTTTTTAGCCAAGTGTAATTGAAATTAGCTAAAGTGGCTAATATTAGCCAAGTCTTGCAGCCCTAAGCAAGTTTGAAATTTCAAACCAAGCACAGGCAAATTTTCATTGCTTAACTTAATGAAACTTTACATTAAAAAACTTTTTTGTAAAAGATCGCTTTTTTACAGAAAAAACACTGATGTAGATGAACTTTAAATGCAAAACTACAATTTAATCCAAAATTTCATCCAAATCGTTAAAGCCATTTCAAAGATACGAAATATATATACGTACATACCCACATACCCACAAGAATTGCTCTTTTAAAGATATAAGAATGTACCAAAAAAAAAAAAAAATCTATGATTTGACATTATTAACACGAACACAATTAATATGAACTTTTTACAAAATGAAGTCTTTTTTTCAAAAATAGGTTCCAGTGGATTGTCACTTTTTTAATGCTATCACTTTTAACTGGAAGTTGTTCTTTATGCAAATGGTGGAACATATGGGGAACTCTACTCTATCATCTAACGTTGAACAGTTAACATGTACATTTGAAATCCTCTTTAGTTTGTGTTGTTAATCCTTTCAGTTGAAAAACCTGTAACTACAAGTAAGATTGATGTGATCTTTAATGCTTTTCCATTACAGTTATGTCACTTGACTTGGTAACTTGGCAAGGAAAAAAAAAGATAATGGAGTTTAAAAAAAATAATAAACTAACTCTGTGATGCATTATTTTATTGTAATATTTTTTTAATGTAAAAAATTACTCCTCATTTTTTCAGTAGTTTTGATGGTGTTTATGTTTCCTGTAGTTGCACAGGAAACTTTGCTTTATGTATGTACTGATATGTGCATAAATTTTTAGTTTGGAAAAGCGAGAGGATGAAGGAATGAAAGAGTGGCTGTCAAAGCGAGAAAGTCTGAATGCTGCTAAGCGCCTAAACAAACGTCGAGTTCCACTCAATATGAGCAGAACACCCACCAAATTATTCGATTCTAAACGAAAAAATTCTCCTGGTCGAGATATGTCTGATGATGCAGCATTGCATAAAGCTACAATTGATGCCATCAAAACAGAGGTTTGTGTTCAATAATGTACTTAAGTTTTATTTAGAAACTATTTTTGACAAAGCACTGATGAGTGCGTACCAGGGTTTGATTTTTTCCTGAAGAAACCAGTTTCTTCCAGGACAGCGGAAGAAACTAAAAGAAATTGAAGGAATAAACCAACGTAAAACAAAACAGTAGTAAAGAAAGTAAATATATTCATAGAATATTTACAGCAAATGTCAGGATGGGTGTCATTACATACCTACATCAATTGTTGTAATATGCATTATAATTGCATTAGTTAAAAGTCGTAATTACAAAACGTTATCCTTAGTTAAAAAAACTAAATTCTTGTTATCATATTTTATGTCTAGCTTAATGGACACTAAACGCAAAATAGTACAAGTGTAGTTGCATATTTTATAACTAATGGCATCATTAACATTAGAAGTATAGTTTTTGGAAAAACAAACTGCTACTTTTCATTGCAAACTTCACTGACATTTTCTGGAAAAGTTGTTCAGCCTCCCCTAAGAAAAATATCAAAGAAAAGAAAAAAAATTGATAGTTTACACTAAGAATTTTATTCTTAAACTAAAATATATAGGGTAGACCGGGGCACGTTTGCGCGGATTTTTTTCCATGGATTTTCTAATTTTTATTTTTTAACTTGGGAAATTTTAAACATTACGGTTTTATAAAGCAGTTAATGGAATCAAAATTGGTATATTCAGTTGTTGCTCAGCTTGTGTTTTTAACCGTCAAAAAAAATGTTTTCGAATCCAAGTCGATTGCATAAACGTGCCCTGGACACATTTACGCATATTTATTTTGACACCTAACTTGGTGTTGATAGTGTTTTGAACATAATGTCTTACCATCACTAAAATTAAGCAAATTTATTACAGACTGAATAGTGTATAAATTTCAAGTTGAAGGGGCATGAAGACAGTACTATATGAATGTAAGCTATAAGATACAAATGTGTTACTTAATTAAAAACTAAATGGTAATTTTCAAAAGTAAATAGCCAGAAAATACTAAAAATGTTTGAGACAGTTTGGAGCGAAAAAAGTGTCAAGAGCACATTTAAGTGAGATACAGTAAGAACGTACGTAAAGGTGCTCCGATGTTCAACACGTAAACTTGCCCCTTTGCCAAGTTTGTTTTTATTTTTAATGTGCAAAAAAAATTAATAGCATTTCAGACCATACAAATACAATTCTCAAATAAGGATAAAATTTTGTTAATTTTTATATATTTGATCTTTTTTAACTAAGTAGTAATTTTTCACAATCAGCTTTAAAACGTTCAACTCAAAATTTACTCAACTTGGTAGAAAACAGATTATTCTTTCTGCATGCTAGACTGAAGCTTGACTAATGTTCAAAAACATGTGAGAATATTTGCTGAGGAGCAGCATCTGATTCTAGGTAGGCTTTTATTAAAATTTTTTTTCTATGCAGCAGCACGTACCAGAGCTATTAGTACTATCTCTCGCTCTAAGAGAGAGGAGATTTTCACATGCCATTTGTACAGATTTTCTCAATTTTTAATTTTGTCACTTACATCCCTTTGCTTCTCACTGCCTCATATGCTAATTCATAAGATAAAGTTTCTTCCATATCTTCCGCTTGGAAGAAACTTATTTCTTCTTTCCAATTTTTCCCACTCTGGAAGAAAATTGTCTACCATGGTGCATAGCATACAACACACTTACAGTGCATCAGAATTTGGTTTTGGTTTGATAAATATTTAAGAAAAAAAAAAAAAAAACCATCAATGGCCAGATCAATTCAGAGATTTTTGCTGCTGGAGAAGAAATAGTAATAGTTTGAAATCTGTTAAACTATGTGAGCAGAAAAAATCCTGCACTTTCAACCCTTTCATATTACCTGTAACACGAGAGGTGAAATACACTGAAGAGCCAAAAAAACTGGTATAGGCATGCGTATGCAAATAAATTGATATGGAACCAATCAGAATACGGCGCTGCGGTCGGCAACGACTATATAAGACAACAAGAGTCTGACACAGTTGTTAGATCGGTTACTGCTGATACAATGGCAGGTTATCACGATTTAAGTGAGTTTGAACGTGGTGTTATAGTCGGCGCACGAGAAATGGGACATAGCATCTCCGAGGTAGAGGAGAAATTTGGATTTTCCCGTACGACAATTTCACGAGTGTACCGTGAATATAAAGATTCCGGTAAAACATCCAGTCTTCGACATCGCTGAGGCCGAAAAATGATCGTGAATGAACGGGACCAACGAAGATTGCGAAACATCATTAAACGTGACAGAAAAGCAACCCTTCCGCAAATTGCTGCAGATTTCAACGCTGGGCCATCAACAAGTGTCAGCGTGCGAACAATTCAACGAAACATCATTAATATGGTATTTCGGAGCCGAAGACCCACTCGTGTACCCTCGATGACTGCTCGACACAAAGCTTTGCGCCTCGCCTGGGCCCGTGAACACCAGCACTGGACTGTTGAAGACTGGAAACACGTTGCCTGGTCTGATGAGTCTCGTTTTCAACTGTATCGAGCGGATGGACGCATACGGGTTTGGAGAAAACCCCATGAATCCATGGACCCTGCATGTCAACAGGGGACTGTTCAAGCTGGTGAAGGCTCTGTGATGGTATGGGGTGTGTGCAGTGGGGCTGATATGGGACCACTGATACGTCTTGATGTGTCTGTGACAGGTGCCACGTACGTAAGCATCCTGTCTAATCATTTGCACCCATTCATGACCATTGTGCATTCCGACGGACTTGGGCTATTCCAGCAGGACAATGCGACAGCCCACACGTCCAAAATTGCTGCAGAGTGGCTCCAGGAACATTCTTCTGACTTTAAACAGCTCCGCTGGCCACCAAAATCTCCAGACATGAACATTATTGAGCATATTTGGGATGCTTTGCAACGTGATGTTCAGAAGAGATCTCCCCCTCCTCGTACTCTTAGCGAATTATGGACAGCCTTGCAGGATTCATGGTGTCAATTGGATCCAGCACTACTACAGACATTAATCGAGTCCATGCCACGTCATGTTGCGACACTTCTGCATGCTCGCGGAGGCCCTACACGATATTAAACAGGTGTATCAGTTTTTTTGCCTCTTCAGTGTAGTAGGACATAACAGGGGATGTGAGGCCTCAGAGACCGCTCTACTTACAAATTTTTTAAAAATCGTATAATTAAGATACATTTCTATAATTCCCCTTAAATATTCTTTGCACTTTTATTAGCACATGTTTTTTTTTTTTTTATTTTAATTTTGAATTGAAATATACCTTTTCCAAGGAAATTTAACTATAGCCTTAAGATTTTTCGAGAGAAATCATATGCTGCAGTAAATAATTTACTACACGTAATATAAATGAATATATTATATGAACATATTATCAAGTAAAAAAATTATTTTATTTTTTTAATTGTTCAGAATACTTTAGTACAAGAAAATTGATTATATCACATTACAGGAAACTTTTGATAGCCCTTGAACTATTAGAATTTCACGTCATATTTCCAGTAATAATTCGGCCTATCATTGTCCCTAGAGCATCATTGCTCAGGTTTTGTGAACATTTCAAACAACTCTCAACTTCATCTAGAATATTTTTCATCTCTTCCGCATAGCCGGATAAGATTAATGAACCTATTTCCTCGGTTCTAACGATAAGAGCGATGGCTACTACTGCCGAAAATCAACACTGAAGAAAAGGTGCAATCTCACAGACCGCTTCTGATGAATGCAATGAAAATTAAACCAGATGCACTTGCCTAAAGATACTGTTCAGCAAGGGAGGGATTCAACTCCACAAAACAAAAAGCTATTGGGAAAAACCATTCTACCAGATTGAAAATGAAATAGGGGTAGTGGGATGAACTTTTGAGCGGTCTATGAGACAGCACGTCCCATGTTACGGGTTAAGTTCATTTCAACATGATCAAATTATCTGGACAAAATGCTTTTGTTGTTTCTTATAATGGAAGTTTTTCATAAAACTTTCAAATAAAACTTCTATTTGAAAACTTAGTACATGTATATATTTTTTATAAAAATATATATTTTTTATATTTCAAGGTTTAAATAAAAATTGCTGTTTCAGATTATTGATCCGGAATATGAGATTCCCAGCATCACAAAAAACGTTCCTATCAAGCAGGAAATAATTGACTCATCTCCAAGTTTAAATGCTCTTCTTGACAAGCCAACTACCATCTCTCCAAAGGCTCAGACTACCCCCACGTCACCGTTACTGACATCGCTTCTTCGGAATGTAGCTTCATCCAGTCCTGGATCTCTTATTACGGCAACTATTACTTCACCCTTGAAAGAGGTTTTCTTTCCTTTGACATTTTACTTTCTTAAATATAAAATCATACCATTTTTTTAAACAGATTTTTGTCCAAAAGAAATTTTTCACGCAAGCCTTGCTTTTGTAAACTAAAAATGCAATTTAATGTTATTGAGCTTGGGTCACTTAACATTTCAATTTGTGAGGAAGCTGATTTATGAATTAACATGAAACTAGAAGATAAAATAAAATTGTCAGCTCATTTTGAAGATAAGTCAAGGTGTCTGGACACTTCATGGACTGTCATGGATTTGTACCAGTCAAAATTTCTCATGGAAAGTCATGATTTTAAGCAAAAAAATGCTAAAAAGTTTTAGAAACTGAAAATTAATCATGGATTAGGAGTTCTATAACATACATAAGTAGAAAATTTCACTGATTAGATGCAAAGTTTATGCATTTTAACTGCTTTTTATGCTTTTACATGAAAGTTCTGTTTTATTAGGCACTTTGAAATCCGATTGCAGCGACTTTTGGCAAAGCTCACTTGTTTTTGTTTTCTACTACTTATACATCAAGAATTTAGTTTTTACCAATAATTTTAATCATTCTCGTAGCCTACATTGTATAATTGAAGAGCTGCACACTTGTCATTTTGCCATGGCCACTCGAAAATTTTAACCTCTTTGCATCAGTGTCAAATCAAGCTAATACCACTCATAAAAATTTATTTTTACCTTATGTTATAATTAATATTATTGTTATAATGAAACTTTTAAAAATAAAATAAATTTAAAATTTTAGTAATTGTAATTAAAAAGTGCTTAAATGTACTTATTTGTGCTTATATATCCTTACTCCTAATGATGTTTAATGTTTTGACTAATTTCTTGACAAATGTTGCTGAAATATAATGTCATTGAGGTATAACAGCTCTCCATAATGCATACAATTTTATCTAAGGCAAAATGTTTGATATCAAGCATTAGTTGTTAAAAGGACTGCATGTAACAAGGAACTGATAAATAAAGGAACTGAAGAATTTTAGTTGATTGTTTTCTGCAAATAAGTTCTTAGAAACGTTTTGCAATTCAAAACTTTGTGAGGGACTCTTTTCTAGCTATAGTAAATTTTTTCTTTGGAACATTTTGTGGAAACCTAGATGATTCAAGAATGGCCGGGAAGTTTAAAAAATTTCTCTAAGTTTTAAAAGTATACTTTGTTTTATTTTGCGTTTAAAGCTTTGCGGATTATTTATGAATAGTAAGATATTTATTGTAAATAATGCATTAAAAAAGAAAGAAAAAGTGAAGTATTTAAACTGCCTAACTGGTGTAGCTGACTATTCGTCAGCTGACTATTCGTCAGCTACACCATAGTTCATTGGTCACATAAGAGTTCCACGTCTAGAAGCTGACAGCATAGCATTATTAATTTCTTCACATATAAAGAGCGGACACTTGACAATTTAAATATTATTGGTTGCGACGGAACTAACATCAATACTGGTGTGACAAATGGCGTTGTTTGTGGAATAGATTTAAAACTAAATAAACCCTTGCAGTGGTTGATTTGTCGGCTGCACGCAAATGAATTTCCATTGAGGCATACAATGAAATAGGTGGGGTGAGACAACTCATGGACCAGCAAATTCTTCAGGAATTATCGGAAAAGCTATCAAAATCTGCGAAAATCTATCACTTGTGAACTTAAAAAAAATATCCTTAGAGCATTTTCCTTCACTTTTGACAGGAACAGATATTAGCTCATATCAACAATATATGTATGAAATTTGCCAAGTCGTTTCATCTGGATATTGTCCAACCAATCTTGCCAATAAAAAACCTGGTCCTGTAGTGCATTCTAGGCTGGTAACGACTGCCGCTGGACTTGAAGATTATATGTTCCGACTGAGAATCCAACTGAAAATATGGTTGCGTTGTGATCATACATAATGAAAGTTTACGTTCCTATCTGGTTCTTTATAAAGACATACTCTTCTTGTTTAGAAGGTGCACATCATACCTATACAGGGATCAAAGTCGTCCTATATTTCCTATAAATCCTATATTTTTCAAAAAAGGTCAAAAACCATCCTATATTTCCTATAAATCCTATATTTCCAATAAAAATCCTATTTTTTTGGTACCCCAGAGGAATTTTACACCTTATGCATAACGAGTTATGTCACTTTTCATTGAAAGTTATGCCCTGCGTCATCAAAAAAGAAGCTCTTAAAGGGAAAACTGGTGAAAATTTACTTGAGTTAGATCTAATAAAAGATTTGAAATTTCATGTTGATAAAACGTTGCCCTGATTGCCCCAAATGTACCACGAAAACATTTTTTCAAGTTAAAAAATATTGAAGTGTCCTGCACCAAGGTCGCCCATATGGGAGGGGGGGGGAGGGCAAGAGGGGTCTCAAGCCTCCCCGCCTTTGAAATTAGAGCTTCCTTGCTTTTAGTACTTTTTTCTTTGCAAAAATGTAAAAACATTTCTTCTCCAGCAATTAATGACTAATTTATTAAAAATGTCAAACTTTAAATAACTCTAAATCTGTACTGAAATTGATTTCTATGGAGAAAATATCTGAGCCCCCCCCCCCCCCCCCCCACTTAAAATTTTGCATATGGGCGCCCTTGTCCTGCACTTAGCCTAAAACTTATAACTTTCTTCAAGAAATTGTTTTTTCTATATATTTTTTAAAAAACATAAAGTAAGATTTTAGAAATTGTAAAGCTGAAAAATATAAATAATAAAGTAGGTAATTAGCATTATAAGTAGGAGTTTTTGCTCTCATGCAATATTTAATTCTCTCACATAGTACACTAAAATACGTTTTTTTTTTTTTTTTTCATGTTTCAGTTAAATTTTTCATTTTAAATACATTATTTTTTTTATTATTCATTTGCAAATGTTGATTTAAACAAGTGTTCGCTAATAATTTTTGTAATTGATTTTTTATATAAATTTATAACTTTTTTAAAAAGATGGAAAAATTGAATTTTTTGAAAAAAAGGGCTTTTGCTGTATACTTTAATATTTTAAAATTTGGATAAATGTTTTTGTTACACATAGGGCTGTAGGGGCAACATTTTACCAGCATAAAATTTCGAATTTCAAAAAAAAAAAAAAAAAAAATCTGGATTCAGCTTAGTACATAAGTGATGGTTCACAATTTCAGATGCAAGTCGGCACGGTTGGCGTTGTTGAAATTATGTGATTTTTTTTTAGTTTTGACATAAAAGGAAAAATATGAGAATGTGCCACTTAACAAAACAATTTTCCTTTTTTTTTTTTTTGATACACCCTAATGTACATCAATGACAAAGGTCTTCCTAAGAATATAGCAGATAACCTCGTCAATAAGTATTGGAATGACATCTTTAACCTGAAGGATGAAAATCTGCACTACCCTTATTTGACCAAATTTGTTAAGGCTGTCCTGACTTTCTCTTATGGCCAAACTTCCAAGGAGAGAGGCTTAAACAAAGAATTTTGACTAGTCACTAGTAGTGACAAACCAAACATGAATTTAGACGCAATTGTTGCTCTCCGAGTGATAAGACGTAAAACTCCCTGTGGAAAATATTAATGTGAATTTAAAAAATGATCCAGCTGTGCAAAGCAGCACACTTGAAATATAAGGAACAGAAAGAAAAAAAAACTGAAAGAAGTAAGAAGGAAAATTATAAAACCTAAATTGAGTGATGTAACAAAAAAAATCTTCTTGAGATAAACTGAGAGGTTTATCTCAAGGTTGAGATAGAACTAGAGGTTGTAACGAAAGCATTAATTCAGCTCAGGCAATGATAGATGAGGGGAATTGGAAATTAAAAATTAAGACTTGACATTGAGGCGGGGCAAGCTGTAACAGACACTGGTAATAAAAAATTTAAAAGCTTCTCATAATCAGCAGTTCTATATAATTTGTTGCTAAACTATTTTGATTTTTAATTGAAATAAATTGTTATTTCCCATAATATTATCATCGTTTTTACTTATTTATTTTTTGCGTATGAGAAATTTAAATTTTTATAGTACAGGAAAGAATCAATAAGGTATGTCTAACAATTTTTGTATACATTTTTTCATCAATGGCACTGAAAGGTAACTTCTTTATGATGTGTATGCAAAATTTAATCTTTTTTTGGTGTCCTATAAATCCTATATTTTTTCAAAATGTGTCCTATATTTTTTTCAAAAAATGTCCTATATGTTGTCAGTTGGTCACTTTGATCCCTGCTATAGAATGATCGCATTTTTCAAATACTTGCCAAACAGCTTAAGAACAGACAATGTAATTCCACGTAATTCATTTTTTGCTCACTCAGAGAACATATTATTATCAATGCTGAATGATGAAAGAAGTCATATTCAAGTTCTGGCCTACCGCAAGATTTTGTCGATAAAAGACCGGTTAAGTTAACAGTCAGCTACACCAGTTAGACAGTTTAAAGTGCCCAAGTTAAACTTCAACTGTCGAGATTGCACTGAACTCATAAACTGGCAAATTGAAACATATGAGCCTCCACTAACGAAAGAAGTACCCTCATCTGCCATTAAATCTTTCTTAAAACAACTACTTTACAGTGAAATTAATTTGGAGGAACCAATTTCTCCTTCGGACCTTCATAAATACCCATGTCACAGCCAAGTGACGGAATGCTGTGTCAGATTGATAACAGAGGCTTCAGAAGCTGTTTGTGGAGAAGAAAGGAAAGATGGTTTCATCTTGAGCAAACAAGAGTCTAGATCAAAAATGCCAAAGTTTGACAGTAAATCAAAATTTCATGCCTAAACTATTGTTATTGATGTGGGGTGTTTGTTAAGTAGTTATGAGGTTTTTTACGAATGAAGTACCCAATTTCTTGGCAAGTGAGATAATGCAATATTATGTTTTTATTTAGAAAATATTATTTTTTTTTCCATTCATAATGTTACAATAAGTTATCTAAATAAGAAATTAAATATATAACTTGTAAAAAAGTTTAGATTTGGTATTTAAATATTTATATTTTGTGCATTTAACCTTTTTTTGCTTTAGAAGATCGTGTAAATTGGGAAGAAAAACAGGTCAATTTTTGGTTTATTTTACTGCTTTTTGGAAATTTCAAGAAATTACTCTATTGCAGTAAAACTTGTCTGAGATATTAATGTTACCAAGAGTTATCAGTTACTCTCTCCCCTAAACATTTTTAAAATCATATATTTTTAATTTTGTAAAAAAAAAAAATTAAAAAATTGATTTTTTTTTTTTTGCATTTTTGATTTATTTTGTTGCTTTTTAGAAATTAAAAGAAATGACTCTATTGAAGTAAAACTTTTATGGGATATTAATGCTACCAAGAGTTAACATTTACCCCCTCAAAAATTTTTAAAATCATATATTTTCAATTTTGTAAAAATATTTTTTAAAAATCATTTTTTTGGGGGGTATTTTTGGGGCGATTTGGAATCTAAAGATATTATCCTAGGAGACTAAAATTTTACGGGTGATCTATTGATGTTAAAAGAAACCTTTTGAGACCCCAGGCATTTCGAAATTTGAATTTTTTTTTCACTCCACCCAACTGATCAACCTCACTTTTTTCAAGCACGCTGGCTAATGCAGGGTAATACGGTACATTTAAAATTTATAAAATCAATTTTCCTAAGAAAACTTTTCCCCCCCCCCCCCACTGTTTTACGTCTTTAATCGTATGCTAATTTATGCTCGGAGAATAGGCATTGCTGCAATAGCCAAAGTTTTGTACTGGGTGGGGAAAGCGGAGAGGGTTGGTTCATAAAAATAGTTATAAATAGCTATATTAACATAATTTTCTCCAATAACTTCTTTTTGCTTGAGACAAATAGAATATGAGTAATAATAAGTTTTCCCCATGAATTGATGACATGGCTTAAAAGCAAGCTTTCTGCACTGCATCTCCTCATTCATGAGTATTACTTAAATTCCTTGAATTTGTGTATGCGAATTATTATTATTATTATTAAGAATTTTCTTTTGAAAACAAACCTGTCTTGCCTATAGATAAAATTACTTGCTTGCTATGGAAAATTTTGTCCTGCTTGTCTTCTCTGTGAAGGTTTTCTACAAATTCTATCTTTTACAAATATTGCATGTACTTGTTTCTAACTCAGTGTTTTTCAGTTTGACGCATCTGAACTTCTTGAACGCTCAAAGCTTTCTGTATCAATGTCTGAAAAGGAAGCAGGAATTGTAAAAACTAAAGAGTCGCCCAGGAGCACTATGCAGCAAAACAATCGGCCCACTCCTGCTTCATCTCCTCTTTTAAACTCTTTGTTGAAGAATACGCCGTCTACTACAACTACCTTGCCTGTTCAGCTTCTCAATCCTAAAGATGTAAGTAGGTTATGACATGTACATTATTAAAAATTTTTCTGGCTACCATGTTTATTATTTAGTCGCTGATTGGGCATCTTGTGAAATATTCTATGCTTTAGTACTATAGTAATTTTTTTCATTTTGAAGTATTCAGTAAAAGTTCTGGGTTGGCATTATTATGCAGGATTGTGGGATTCTCGCAATTTTTTCTAAAATCCAACTCACTGGCCTGACAGCGCTCCTATATTTCTATATTTTCCCATACATCCGAAAAATTCCTATTTTTCCTATATTTTTTAGTTCTTACTTCCTTGTATCTCTTAATTTTCCCATTCTATCTTCAGCTACCACAATTTCCAAAAAAAAAAAAAATGTATAGTTTGGAAACATGCCAGTGCCAAACTCTTGCTTTACCGAAAATTACGTGCAATGTTTGAGATTTCAGTCCTTTTGCATCCTGTAAAGGTTTCAATTATTTCAAAATCAGTTGGTATTGCATCATATACACTTTAGTTTGTCTAATTTTGTTCTTTATTTCAATAATTTATTTATTTATTAACTTGATTTTAGTTGATGTTCCAAATCAACCGAGAAAATATGATTTTAAACCATAAAGTATAGGATCCTAATGAAACTTATCATGTTTTCTGCTCTTCTTTATTTACGAAAGCATGCACACGATTTTTTATGAACTGAAAGCCGATGTGGTTTTACAACCGGTTATTTTTGGGATGTTAAGGTTATTCATGATCAGATGAAAAAACTGCAATTTGTTTAAAATTGGAAAGCAAATTCTAGAAGATTCATTGTTTACAAACCAGTATTGATATTAAATTTTACGAATATAATTGAATGTGCAGGGAATCAAAAATAATTATGATCATAAAACCATTAAGTACCTTTGCTTGGATTGAAAAATATCTTGAAATAATGAAAAGGACATTTAGCCAAATTTAGAAAATCTTTTGGAAAATGCATTTAAAAGAACCTCGGTGCTGTAAAAAAGGAAATGTTCTAGAGAAAATAAGATGAAAGATTGAGAAATTTCGAATTAATCATATCTTTGTATGTAAGAAGTACAATTACCTGTCTATCGATAATAAAAATTTCAAAATTATTCTTTTTTAAGGTATCTTGACCTAGGGCAGTGATCAGTCTGCATACGAATATTGAAATTAATTTGTATTTTGGAAAAATAAATGCAATCAAAAATTGTAAATTCAGACTATTTTTTAATTGTTGATATTTTATTTTTGAATATTTGTTCTGAAAAAACTATAACTAAAATTCATAATCAGCAGAATATGTAATGGAATCAATAGTTCTACCACAAAAGTTCCTGAGATCTTCTCTTCGAGGTCAAAAATTATCATGTGTTTAGGGAGAGCAAAACAAATTTACACTTGTCTTTCATTGATGCTTGAGTCGTACGGGTAAAAGGAGGTAAGATAACCTATTAGGCTTGAAAAATCACCAGCTTAAGAAAAGCTTGCTCTTGCACGTTTCCTTTTCTTCCTATAATTTTAGTGGGATATATTTTTATTTTCTTTGTTTTATTTTTTCTTCATTTTATACATGATGTTGCATTTATCTTTGAGTGAGTTGGGAGATCAATTTGATCGATGGCTTACACCCATGTGTCATGATAGTTTTCTTTTACCTAGAACAAATTGAAAACAAAGTGTAATATAAAATAGTATTGTTCCAAAATTTGTAAAAAAAATCCATAATTTGGACATGCTAAAGTCCTGAGGACTCCAAATTTTGAGATTTGTACTGCACTTCCTGTAATAATTTGTTTGAAAAGTTCCTATGTTTTGTCTGAATTCCTATATTTCTTCCTAAATATTTCTGTAATTGCGTGTAATTTTTTGGCAAATGTCACTTCTAGGCCTGCACTCAACAAAAATCCATTTGCAGGCACTTCCCACAAGAGCCCCACTTCACATTTTGGTCATGGTGAGAAATCCCACTTTGCATATTTCCCTTGTGTGTACCCTGAATGTTTGTTAGAAATTAGTTTTGAGATGCTTTTGTTCATCATTGGACATATGCAAAGTTAATGCATGCATGTGTGTGTGTATTTGTACATAGCCATTGTGAGTGTATGTGGTTAGTTCTTACATGTACTGTTAAATGTTTCTATGATCAGGGCTACTGGTCGTTACAGGCATACCCATAGGTAGAGGTGAGAATAGCTAGCTTTACTCATCATGGATGAATGGTTTTTCTGATGGGGCTAGTGTATTTTAAGGCAATCAATTTAGTTTTTTTTTTTTTTTCAATATTTCAATCGCTATATTTGTCTGCATAATGAAAATAAATTACACACAACATAAGTAAAACTAAAATTAAGTTTTTTTACTAAAAAGCCTGAAAAATTGACTTATTTGAATTAAGTCTTGATTTGTGGTATTTTAAGGTGGCCCCAAAGGTGTGAAAATTCTCTGCATTATGATTTTGATGACATTAGCATTTTTTAATTCTAGCACTCTTTTAGACTATACGTTGAGGGTTTCCCCTCTCCCTCTCATTTCAGGGTTGCTTTTCCCCTCACATTTTAGGGTGTTTTTAAATATTTTATTTCTTTTAATCTTCATGATTTTTTGGACCATTTTTTTGAGGGAATTTCTCGTACCATTGTGCCTTTTATAATGTAACTCAAATATTTTAATCTAATCAAAATTGCATTTTAATTTATCGTAATATACACATTTAATAGAGATAGTTATATGTAATTTTAAGAGTAATAATTTTTAAATCAAAATTTTTGTTAATAGATTTTTTTTTTAAAGAATATCCTAAGAGCATTATTTGCATTTGAAACTTGGGCCAGCCAAATCTAAGTCCTAACACTATATTGAAAATAGAAATGTATATATTTTAACCTCAGTGCAACAATTATACATCAAAGCCTCAAAACAACAATAAGATATCCTACTGTTACCATGTGACGAAAATATGTTAAATTGTATCTAAATGATCTGGCCGTAACAAGTTTCAATTTAATCAGGGGGGGGGGGAACCTTTTCAATCCTTTGACTAATTTCCGTGTTTTTTTTTTTTTTTTTTTTTTTTTTTTTTTTTTTTTTATTGAGGCTGAGTGAGACAGGACAGGATACAATTTAAAAAGTGACAAATAAGAGTGCATGAGTGAAGTCTGAGAAAAGCTTAGATAAATTAGTATTATTATGTAATTTTTTTTGTTATTATGTTAAAAAGAAAACGACTATTCATTAATTATGATGAAAAATGAATTATTCTTGAATAAAAATAAAGTAAAATATTTTGTAATAAGTTTATTTAATAAGTAATCATTATTTTCAATTTTTTTAAATATTTTTTTAGTTTTGAACACTTTTCTTATGAATTTATTTTTTATGTATTAAATTCTGTATTAATTCCTCTTATTTACTTAAAGTGTAAATCCTTCACCTCCACCCTCTTTTCTATTTTAAAAAAGTGCCATGTTGGTATTTTTGCAACTTCCACTCTTGAATTTATTTTACCATAATGTTTTTTGTTATTCAGATTACCATTTATGTTTTGTATGTTCTTGGTTGGTTAAAAATATCTTTTGCTGTTAAAATTTCCCACTGATGCCCATAAGTCATTGGAATAATCAAGTTAAATCTGTAAAAAAAAAAAAAAAAAATTGTAAATGAACCATAAAAAGTAAACTAAAAATGGCGCATAAAAATTGATTATTTAAAATAATAATAGAAAAAAATAATAAAATAGTTCAAACTAAATAAAGAAATAGTATAAACAAGTGTTATTTCCTGGATAGTGAGTGATTTTTCTTTTTCTTAATGTATGTAAAAACTAAAACTTTAGATTTTCTGTTGTAAAAGGGGGGCGGGTGCTAGTTTTGAGCTATCAAGTTGATTGCTTATTGATCTCATTTTAACCTCAGCCTGGTATAAATGATTTCTATTGTCTCTTTGAGTAGTCTGACCAGTCACTTTTTTTTACTGAAGTAGGGGGCTCTGCCCCCTGCTTGCTAATGCTCGCCAACCCCCGAAGATTTCTTCGCAAGCTTATTTAATTTGCAAAGATTTAAATTGTCAGTTAGAAAGCATTAAGAGCTCCCTTTGGATCAAAAAGCACCCCTTCCCCGGGTTTCAAAATAACTTGCACCAACTTGCAAAGCCGTAAGAGCTAAGGGTCTCCTGAGCATTGCAAAACTGCAGTTTTGTAAATTCATGGTCTCAGTAGTAATATATTATGCACTTTAGCTCAGGTCTTGGATTGAGTCGAGCCTAAGATTTTCCGTTAAAACTGAAACCCTTAAAGTTTGTGAATAAGGGAAAGAAGAAACATGCAAATCGAAAAGACGTAACTATGGCAACGCCAAATAAAACATCAATAATTTTAATGGAGATGAGGATTATTCGAACTTGAATTTTAATGGCTTGTAACTTTTTTCCTTTGGAGCTCAGTTTTTCGACCATCGCTTGAGTTAGATCTGGAGTAAAAAAAGCCCCTCTTTTCAGTGGTGTCAAAAAGAAACTGTAAGACAATTCCTTCGCTTTTTACTGCTAGATTTAATGAAAAAAATAGTGCCTAAGTTTTAGCTAAGCCTAAAAAAGTTTGTGCTAAAAACACAAATAACTCCTACCTTATTTAAGTTAGAGCATTGAAACAAATTGTGTAGAATGTAGAAAATTCTAAACTTTTCAACAATATATAATATTAATATGTGCAAGTAATTTTTCACCCCTTTAATAGGCAATAATATGCAATTTACGCGAAATTTGAGCTTATAAAATTAATTTAAAAAAAACTAATTTGAATTTAAAAAAATAAAACCCCAGGTGTAACCCCCCGGGCTCGAAGTAATTTTGTACAAAATTTCAAGGCTGTAGATGTTATTTACTATAAAGAGATATACCTACCCCCAAAAGAATCACAATCTTGATTTTCATGTCAAAATGTGTAGGAAATTCCTGTTTTTTGACATTAAAAATCTAAATCTTGTCCAAAGTTTCAATTATTTTGAGACATAATCAATTGACTTTGACCGAAGAAAAATGCTGTATCAATTTGCCATTAAAGCAAAAATGTAAGCTTTTTTCTTCAATTTTTTTTTTTCACCATTAACCATCCAAGGCTACATAACGCAAGAAAATTGTATAATTTTATTTTATCAATGCATCCAAACTTCATTTGAATGCCTCCATTTGACATGCATTTTTTCAATAAATAAATAAATAAATAAATCCTGCATTAAAACAAAAGCACCATTTTAATAAGAAGTAATGTATTTTTCTTTTTCCAAAAATGCAAATAGTCCAGTCAATAGATACATTTTACCTTGCAAAAAATGGGGTCAAAGATTTTATTTTTTTAATTTGTACATATTGGTGCCGACATGGAAAAACCAAGTTATCCAACACGAAAGACCCCGGGAGAACTTTTGGGGGCCGAAAAACCACAAAAATTTATGACATTTTTTGTTTTTTCCAAAATATCTCCGAAATGGTTCAACTTAGAAAAAAGTTTTAAAGGTAAAGTTTAAAGAACATAAAATTTCCTACAACTTTTGTATTTACAACTTTTTTGTAGCACAAATAACAAGCTTGCTATAGCTCTTTGAAAATAAGCAGTTTTCCTCCACTCCGAAAAAAAAAAAAAAAAAAAAAAAAAAAGCTTTCACACTGAAAGCAAGGAGTCATAATTATTAGAACTTCAATAGAAACTTTAGTTTCAGAGAGTTTATCGACAGTTAGAGTAGTTTGAGTTTCTTGCTCACATCCCCCCCCCCCCCCCGCTGGACACAGTAGCAATTCAGATTAGTTCCCACTAGACTCCAAAAACAAACGATGTATTATGAAACTGAAATACATATATACGCATTCATTTAAAGCACATACGACGATGCAATAATAATTTTAAAAAAAACCTTCCCCACTGCTCACGAACTAACTTTTCTGATCTGACAGAGGTAGTCTTCATCAGACTCCAATAATAGATGATATATTGTTGTTTGTAACTGGATTACACAATATATACATTCATTTGAGGGATATAATTCGTACATTCTAGTCTAATTATTGCAAACAAAGATGCGATTTTTAAATATTAATGTGAAGGAATGAATATTAGGCAGCTAATAAGCAAACAATCAACACAGTCATGCATCCTATGCTCTGATACAATAATAATAATAATAAACCCTCCTCCACCGCTCACGAACTAATATTTCTAGTCTGACAGAGGTAGTCTTCAGTCAGACTCAAATAACATATGATTTATATTGCAGTTTGTAACTGAATTACAAAATCTTCTCATTCATTTAAAGCACATAATTCGTACCATCTATTCTATTACAAGCGAAAATGCAATATTTGAATATAAATGTGAATGAATAAATATTAGGGTGATAATAAGCAAACAATAGACATAAAAATGAATAAATAAAGGTACAATAGTAATACGTCATGAACACTTTGAAAAAATTCTGCAGAAACTGACTTTTTGAGGCATGAAAAACCCAAAAGAATTACCTTACAAAATGAAAATCCAACTGTAGAAGATTAATACATACATCTAAATTACAGAGAGATTCATTCGACCTTAAAGCAAATAGAGAAATAACAACAAAATACGCTGTTTATCTTCTTCGAAGCCGTTTTGAAGGTCCAGGTTCTCCCAGTTCAGAATCTGTAGGGGGTAGAAAGAAGTTGTGGTCCTTTAATTGTTCATCTCCATGTTGCGGTAATTCCAAAAGCTCCTGGAACAAATTATCTTCTTCAGCAGTCTCATCCAAAGATGAAATTTCTGCAACATTTTCACAATTTGTGCCACTGCAGTGTTTGCACGTGCTGGAGCATTTTAAACCTGCCTTGTGACAAGAACAGGCTCCAGTACAATTTTTCTTGCAGGTACAGGGTACAATCTTCAAAAGATTCTGAATAACTGAATCTCTTTCGTGTCAACATGCATTAAACCTTGCGTCCTGCGTTCCCAACCCCATTTCTCTGGATCAATTATGTTGCCCAACCAACTTTGAATTTGGTGGTAGAACCGATATGAGTGATAACGTCCAGCATGTCCCCCCTCCCCGCACGTTAGAGGTAGCCCTGCAAGATTTATCTTAGCCCTTTATACTAGTTTTATAAAAAGATTAAATTGCAAAGTATCCAAAGATAGGTTCAAATACTTTACGTCACCTGTGTATAATATTTTCAAAATGTTTTCTGCAGCTAAGGAAGGCATCATGATGACAGATTGGGTCCATAAATACTTCAATAGCTTCCTTAATTTCAGTAGGTTTTTTTTTTTGACTATTTTGTACAACTTAATTTTGCCTTGGCCAAAGATTGCCGAAGTCGTATCACACCCACTAGACGCATGGATGAAAAGAATATTGCTGGGGTCAACTTAAAAGATATAGTGGGGAAAAAACAAATCACAAGCATTCCCTCTTCCAAGTTTTAAAAAGAACAAGTTGCTGAAAGGCTGTCCTAAAGCTGTCATCAGTCCTCTCGCTCACTATAACAATCTTTTCAATTTCTTTTGCTTTTGAAAGAGCAGTAAGTGAGTGAGTCGGCATCATCTTGAGTCTGCCTGACTTCAATGCCAAACTCTTCGAAATATGTCTCAAGAATTAGAATAAGACAATTCTTTTTGTTATAATTTGCGAGAAATCTTTCTTAAGGAATTTAGTTAACATGTTAGATTCAACCATTACTTCAAGGGAAGAGATTGATTGCTCATTGATATAGCATTTGTAACAGGCAGTGTGAATTGTCACTTCTTTTAAGAACTTCAAAAAACGCTGATGTTCTTCATTTTGCCGTTTTGCGCTGCATCTTTGAAAATTTTCTGTTCCCTTCTCCTTCACAATCTTTATTTCGCATTCATGCAAACTGATTTCGCAAATAATAATGATAATAATAATAAAAAAAAACACCTTGGTCAGGCGTAATCATTTCTAGGAAAAAAATTTTAATTCAGAACACACAAATTGATAAAACATACTCTCGCTCAAACCCTGAAGTGACCAACATGAGTAGCTATTGAGTCGATTCATCTCATT
Source organism: Uloborus diversus (assembly GCF_026930045.1). Lineage (NCBI taxonomy): Eukaryota > Metazoa > Arthropoda > Arachnida > Araneae > Uloboridae > Uloborus > Uloborus diversus. Next base: position 12,913,326 of record NC_072731.1, read on the forward strand.
TGGAGAAAAAAAGAGGGGGGATGGAATGGGGGTGTTTTGTTTAAATTAAAGGGAACGGAGGCATTTACCCTCAGCTGTGAAAGACAAATGATTTCCAAGGTCAGACTGCCGGCGTTTCTCCTTTTTTCCTCCGTTATCCGATGCGCTTTCACGCACTTCGCTGAAGGGGTTCAGAAAAAGTGTGACTTTCAAGAAGCTGTAACTCGCTTGCTTTTCGTGCTACAAAAATGTTGTAGTGACAAAAGTTGAAGGAAATTTAATCTTCTTTAACATTTGCATTGGAAGTTTTTTTGTAATTTTAACCATTCTTGAGATATTTTGAAAATACTACAAAAAGTCACAAATTTTGGGGGGTTTTCGGCCCCCAAAAGTTCTCCCGAGGTCTTTCGTGTTGGATAACTTGGTTTTTTTCATATTGGCACTAGTATACACAAATTTAAAAAATAAAATCTTTGACCCAATTTTTTGTAATGCAAGCCCGTTTTTTTCTACCTATTGACTGGACTAAAATGGATGTGAAAAATTTCTGAAACTGCTATAAAAAGCACCGAAATTGGAGTGGAATAAAACACCTAATAGAGCATAAAAGTTTCTTATATTTTTCATAAGCCATGAAAGGAAGTAGTACTTCAAATAGTTACTTAAAAAAAAATTAATGAATTGGAAATATTGCTCCAATCATTAACACTTTATTCATGAAACAGTTGAACACATTGTGTAAGAATAAACTTGTTCATGCCATGGTCATGAGGTCATGACCTCCATCACTCTCCTCTTGTATCCACCCCTGTATAGTTCACATGAAAGGAAAAAAGCACCCTTTCTGCTACAAAATTTCTGTTCAAAAGCGCCTTTTTTATTAAATTAAACAATCCTTTCATCTGGAAGCACCCTGCCCCTCTTTTGGTCTGGGAGAAGTACTAAAACATGTATGTTCGAGTCAAAAAATCCAAAAAATTAGCAATATTTAAAAAACTTTGCTTAAATTTTAAGTAGTCCAAAAAGTAGCTTGGTGCCAAATTCAGAATTATGTCTACTTTTATGTGGTAACACTGATATGAAGTGAAAATTTGGCATTAATTCTTGACTGACGAACAAGTTAAAGAAATCTTCAATTGAAAAAAAATAGAAAAAATGATTTGTTGAGACCTATTTAATTTTCATTGGTTTTCAGGCAAATGTGGCAAAAGTTGTTTCATCACCGCAATCATTTTTTAACCCTTCAAGTGCTTTAGCCACTGCAGCAGCTCAGCAGCTGGCTGTTGCAACATCCACACTACCTCAAGGTCACCAGTTTTTTCAAAATGATTTAGGTGATAAATTGCTATCACCTCCAGTCAGTTCTGCATGTACTTCAGGTAATAACTTTGGGATTTCTAACTCATCCATTTTCTGATATTTATAATTATTTCCCAAAATTATTTTTTAAAATTTCAATTCATAATTGCTTTATAACTTTGAACTGTTTACATTTGGCTTCATTGTGTATCAATTTTTGTCTTCAAAGAAAACTTAACAAATACTGCACTGCAGGTAGCCATGGCATCAAGATTTTCAGAACTAGTAACTGAACATTTTTATAAAACGTTCTGCAATTCTAGTACTTTTTTTATTTTTTGGCAGGAAGTTTATCTTGAATGATGATCAATCTTTTGCCTATTAACTGATTTTCAGTGTTAATTTTAAACAAAATGATGTACATTTCAAGCAGCATCTAAGGATCTAAAGGATCTCATTGTACTATGTTTGAAGAAGATAATAAGTTAATTATTGCATGTTTTAATGCATGTTGTTTTAAAATTTATTTTAAAATTGGTAATGGAATTTAAGAAAGGTAGTACAGTGATGTGTTGTTTAGAAATTATATGTAATGCCAACATTAAAAAAAATTTTTGGTGCTTCTTTTTTTTTACTTAGTTGCTGGTTTTTTCAAAAAATTCTTAACTAGTTCATAAAATACGTGATGTATTTCTGCCTTAGCCCTGGATTAGGGTACTAACTTACTGCAAAATTCTTAACTAGTGTTCATAAATATTTTTTCAACCATTGCATTAAACTTAATAAAAACAATTTTCACGTGCTATATCAAAATAGGATGCAAAGAAAAGCAAGAGACTGGATACTTTGCTTTGTTAGTTACTCTGTATGGAATTTATCTGATTTGAAGTTAACCTTATTACTTGCCAAAAGAATATCAATTTTCAATAGTAAAAAAAAATTAGGGGGAAAAAAAGATGTAGAAAAGGAAAGAAAAAAACAATTGGCCTTCAGTACAAAAATCCTACACGCCTAATCCGACACAAAAGCAAAAGTTTTTAAGCATCTGTTTCGCATCACCAGGCAGATGCACCAAGTGTTCTTTGAATTAGGTATATCTATTTTTCAATACAATTTGAATAGTTGTCATACCCATACCTATTGTGTGTTCCAGTTATAAAAAAGCTTTTTGACTGTTGTGGGATACCACAAGCGTTTTATATTATTGTAATCCCCACCTCATAGTGCTCTTTGCTCTCTGGCGAAGAGATTAATTTCATTTCAAGTCAGGATTAAGGATAAGAACACTACTTTTTGCATCTTACAATTGTAATTAATGATTTGCTCTCTGTGACTACATGAATTTAAGGTCTGCTTTTACGGACCTGAGTTATAAAAGATAGAAAGATGCATCTTTATAAAAACAAATAATGTTACTAGTAGTTACATATTGTTGTGATTGTGATACTTTTGAATCTTTTTTTGAAAAAGATTCGAATGGTAAAAGTAGAATAACAATTGCAAGCATATACTTCACAGCTCAGTTACAGCATCCAGAGACTGATTTTACATCTGTTTTGTGATTGTCAGTGTGAATTAGCCATAATTGAGCAGAAGGCAAGAAACCTCATGTAGATGCTGAGTCTTTTCTTCAGCTCAGTTAAGCCTATTTTGCAGTCTGTCAAGCACAGAACAAGGAGGAAAGTGCATTCTTTGGATGCTGTGACTGAGCTAGCTGTTCAGTGTATGTCTTGTGATTCTGCCTTAGCTCTGGTTGCAACGTGGTAATGTCTGTATCTCAGAGCCAGACTAAAGTAGGTTCAATACCAATAATTGCAATTTTCATTTTTAGTGCATTGTATATAAAAGCAGGGTCAGCTCTAGTAGTTTTGCCGCCCTACGCGATATTGACTAGTGCTGCCCCTCCCTCCCCATTGAAAAAACAATATATTAATAAAACAAAAATAATAGTAAGATGCCTAATATTAAAGTGATTTTCTAGTTAAATTCCATATTGGGTTTTGCATATCCAAACGCTGGTACACACTCTACATTATTATTTTTATTTATTTTCTTTAGCATTGAAGCAGTAAATCTTTTGGCGCTGAAACAGACATTCATATTTAAAAAAAAAAGTTTCAATTTCAAAATTTGCCGCCCCTAAAATCTATCTGCCTAGGTGGCTGCCTAGGTCGCCTACCCCAGGAACCGGGCCTGTGTAGAAGCCTGTTCCGCATCAAGCCATGTGAAAGCAAGTCTGAAGAATTTTTATTTAAACCAGTTTTAAATGGCGTGCATCCCATCTTTTGCATGCTCCGGACAAAAGATCTTCCTCTCCTCTGAAGTTGCAATTATGTGACTTATGTTGTTCTGGTTCTGAGGTACAAATTTTCAACTTTATATATTAGCAATTTCTTTCAATTTATACTTTCACTCATGTATAAAATTATGAAAGTTAAAATTAAGGCGATCGTACTACACTAAACATCTCCTTCAAGGGTTTAATACTTAATTGTAGTGATGCACATTTCATTCATAATCATATCTTTACGTTGTGGACAAAGGTAAGATTCATTGCTGTGATCTTTTTTTATGTCTGGTAATAAGTGCTTCTCTAAATTAGTGCACAACATAATAATGAACCATTTTAAAACTGTACTATCATGTTTCAATTCTGATTGCTGATGAAATTTTGACATTTGATGATAAATTGTTGAACATTTGACTGTGTAAGTGAGATCAAACAGTTTTGTGACTCATAAATTGCAAAATATGTTGCATACATATATTTTGTGATTACTACAGTTGAGCCAAACCCAACCTGACAGCATTGTGTAGGCTACGCTTATCCTCATCACAGCATTATGACACTGCTAGGTTAGGTTTACCCCAACTATAGTTACCCTACTCTCCAATTGAAAGAAGTTTTAAACATAGGAGTATTTCTCAATTTGTGCATGTACTCTCATTTAGTTTTCTCCCAAAGGAGAACGTTTACTTGCTTGACTGCATTTTCTCTCAATAATCATTTTTATTTTTTGCCCATAAATTAAAAATATGTCTCGTCTTATTATGTGTTAAAACAAAGGGGCATATGAAGAAGCTTGCATTGATTATTTATTTATTTTTTTCCCAGCTCCTACATTATCCAAACTGTTAGAAATGCCACCGAGTACTCCCGGAAGATTACCGCCACTTCCGATCATAGATGCTCCATCCTGTACTTCTACCCCAATTTTAACTCCTACCGAAGCCAATACGTCTAAACTGTTGCCAAAAGGCAACGAGATCAAGTTGGAAAGTATTCTCGATTTACCGCTCAGCTCGTCCCCTCAAAAAAACATTATTTTAGACAATGTACTGGAACACATCTCCTTCCCCGAAGTCTCTCCTAGTTCAAGCACCGGCGCCTTTCAGCCTTTCGATGTCAAGAATGAGATCGTCATTGACGGCAGTAAAAACACGACCGTGGAATCAAAAGCATGCAGGCTGGGGCTTCCCGAGCTGGATGTTACTTCGCAAGAGAATATTGATATCATCCAGGCTGTCTGTGAAAATTACAATGTGATAGATGTGAAAGATATGAAGCAAGAACCAATGGATGTAGATTTGCTTCAGAGCATCAGTAAGTAGATTTTTTTAATGATTCAAAATTTAACCTTCTGGTTGTGAAATTTTAATACATGTTTTTTTCTTATTACTAAATTAGATTTGGAATTGATTCAGTGCTTATTTTTTGTTAGTTTATGTATATATATTTATATAAAAACAGGGACCCATAAATCTCAGGCAACTAAAAAAGTACTTTGACAGCTAGTTCTTTCAGAACTGGAAGCTTTCAGCAACCATGTTACATTTACATTGAATTTTCAAATAAACTCTGAGAAGTAATTTGTCTGAACACTAAAATTTTACAATTTTTGAGGGTCTCCAGGGCTGGATTTAGGGGAGGGCAGGCGGAGCTACTGTCCCGGGGCCTCCACAACAAAGGGGCCCCCCCACAATAAAACTTTTACAAAATATCAATATCCTAACTTTCACGGGTCAGCAAAGCATGTATAAAAATAATATTCAACATCCAACCTAATAACCGATCAATATGATTACATATATATGTTTTATTTTTGTAACATTAAGTTATCAGATTTCACAAATGATTGTAAATATCATGAAAATAACCTTAAAAGTACATAACTTTTAAAATGAAATGTATGTTTAGATATAAATAAGAAACAGTAATTTTAAGTCTATAAATTATAATAATAATAATATAAAAAAATAAATAGCAGTAACTTCAGGATGTATTTACTATTAAAGTGCTGATCCAAAATATTGGATATATACATATATATCAAAATATTCGGATATATATCAAAGTATCGGATATTTTCGAAAATATGATGATCTTTTCGAACCCTGATTAGGGGCTTCCACTCCTTTCTTTGCCCCGGGGCCTCCACAAGTCCAAATCCGGCCCTGGGGGTCTCTCTATACATGTTAATGTTAAAGTTCAAAATCTGGTGTCAACATTAACCAGTGAATGACCAGTATGTGAACCATTCACACAACAACAACATTGATGAAAGACTGAATACGTTTGATGAACTGCTGCGAAAGCCGAATTCTCCAATTTCGGTCTTTCACGGTATCATACCAAGGATCTGTCCAAAGTAAATTTTTGTCTGTTTAAGAATTCTTCGCAAAATTCCTACAGGTTAAAAGGGACCCTTCACAAATTTCTGATTTATCAAAACAGACCCTTCACGAAATTCCAATTGACCAAATTGGAGCTTGCACAAATTGATTTATTAGTAAAGCAGTACTCAAAATTAGAAGTCTAATATGTACTGATACTTAACTTTTTGTTCACAGTTTGAAATTCCACAAAAAGGGTTTAATTTGCAAAAAACTTTTTTTTTTAAATTCATATCAAAAGAACCCTGTGAAAAATCCTAGAAATATTGATGCATATTCATTATTATTATTTTTTCGATGTGATGAACTTCTTGCATTGCTGTTTGAAGTAATACATTATAGTCTGTTCCAATCTAATTTGGCAGCACTGGGAAAGGTACGAGATGTGCTACTCCATGTTGAGAAATAATTCTCATAAATTTGGAGGTTTAAAAAAGGTGTAAATTGACAAATGGTGTGAAAAAATAGAGAATGTGTGTGGTTGACACATATAGTTGAAGCTATTATGTGTTAAATATATTTAATTTGTAAGTATTTGATTACAAAAGAAAAATCAAAACGCCGTAGCTCGACTTTTGTCTTGCTAAAGACGAGTTTTCAAGGTTAACCTTGGCGTGCTCTCTGTAGACCGGCAGACCCCAGAATTTGCTTCCCCCCACTTCGTATCGGCCGGGGGAAAACATCTGATTGTCATTGAATGAGCATCTCCTCACAGTGGTCATCGCATTTCCGTCTGGACTGTTGTCATTTATGAGGGGGGACCCAAAAGTAACAGATTTTTGTTCTAAAATATTTATATATTAGTTGATTCACAAAATTTCTTTTGTCTCTTTCAAATTGTTCATCCTTAGGTGAAATACGTTTGTTAATTCTTTTTTTCCACTGTTAGAAGCTCCCCTGGAACTCTTTAGCTTTGACTATGTTCAGTGCCCGTTGCGAAGCAGATTTTACAGATCCTACATCATCAAAACGCTTCAATTTCAGAATTTTTTCCATCCTCGGGAACAGAAAAAGATCACAGGGGGCTAGGTCTGGCAAATGCGGGGGTCGAGGAACGACTGGCCATCTCTGAGAGGCCAAGTAGTGGTTAATAGTGAAGGCTAAATGTATGGCAGCGTTATCATGGTGAAGGAACCATTCTTCCGATCACCCGCGCGAGCTCCAACTCGCTCTTGTTTCTTCTAAAGTTTCGTCAATCGTAAAACAATAATTCTCGTTGCTTTTTGGCGGATTTTTTCAACGTTTCCATCATTTCGAGACATTGAAGAGCGCTCAGAACGAGCACGATCTTCAACACTCATTCTACCACATTAAAAGCGCCCAAACCACTCGAAAACTTGTGTACGGCTCATAGCATTGTCCTTCAAAGCTTGTTGAAGCATTTGGTAAGCTATTCCATTGCCAACATTTCAAGCACAAAGCAAAATTTCAAGCTTACAGTTTCTTCTTTCAAATTTGCCATAATGAGTTTGCAGGCAGAAAGCAACAACACCCGAGAAAACCAACATTACGATCAGAAGTTATCAACTACACTGACGCCACTTGCACAACTGGTTTGTGAAGGTCTGAATTTGAGCCATCTAGCTGGAGAACACTCTACTACATCTAGGATTGGCATGGCACCATTAGTCCGGTTTCTTTTGGGTCCCCCCTCATATGCTGTCCATCGTTTTTTCCATGCAATTGAATATATTTTTAAAAAGATTCCTTGCTAGGAAATAAGAAATGAAATGAAACCATTAGTTTCTAATTATTTACTTGCCGCAATTAGGAATACATCAGTTTTTTTTTTCTTTGAATATGAGATTTATTACATGGTAGTTTTAACATGCAACTTCTCCAGAACTTCATTCAAAATCACTATAATTTATTCCAGTCTAACTTGGCACTGGAGCCAGGGCCGGGTTTAGGGGAGGGTAGGCGGGGCTACAGCCCCGGGGCTAACACAACAAAGGGGCCCCCACAATAAAAAAATTTTACAAAATATCCGAACTTTCACAGGTCGAAAATATCGGATATATACATATATATCAAAATATTCGGATATATATCAAAGTATAGGGTATTTTCGAAAATATGATGATCTTTTCGAACCCTGATTAGGGGCCTCCACTCCTTCATTACCCCAGGGCCTCCACTCTTCCAAATCCAGCCCTGACTGGAGCAAAAGCTAAGTGAACCGAATTGCAGCCGTTGTCAAGGTAACAAGGTTGTCTACATAGGGTGCATACTAGGGTGGAACGAAAAAAACAAAGTTTTTATTTTCGAATTGTAATAGTGCAGAAAAGTTGCGATTGGTGAAGACTTACAAAACAAAACAAAAATTTTTAAAATCGGATAATATCTTCCAATCCCGCAACGAGCCTAAAAATTTGAAAAAATGGAAAATTTCATGTGTTCTTAGAGATTTTTTAAAAAATTTTCTCCAACGTTTCTTTTTAATACTCTAAGACGGAAAAGTTACGATTGGTGAAGCCTTCAGAAATTTAGAAAAACATATTGAAATCAAATAATACCTTCTGATCCAGGAACAAGCATGAAAAGTAAAAAAAGGGAGAATTTCATCTTTTCTTAGTGATTAAAAATAAAATTCTTCTTGTTGTTTTTTTCCCCCGGTGTTACAGGGAAAAGCCTTTTTAAAAACCCTTTATTACACATAAACATTAATTTATTTCTTGACTATGCAAAACTACCATTCTTTACAACAATGAAACATTTTCAAATAATAAAACGTTATAAAATATTTACCAAATTTACAATACAGTATACAAGTCTTATTGTTTTAAGTGTTAGTTGTTGAAGCTAATTTATAATCAGATTTTTAGGAAAATTCGGGCATAATTGATCTGGATTTCAATGTTGCTCTTAAGTAGCCATCTCTTGATTTAAATCCACACACTTTAAGCCTCCGTCACTAGCTTCACACATCTTTCGACAGCTTGCGTATGGCAGGGGAATAGTTTTATATCACAGTCGGGTATAGGGCCTGTTGCAATAAGATTTTCAATGTCTTTGTTAGGAACTTTTCGAAGAAAAGCTGGAGAAGATAGGTTTGTCGTGTTCCAATTAATAATCTCTGTGTAACCTTCTGCTTCGAAATTTAGAGATGGAATGACAAAGTTTCTAATGCTTTTGCCTTTAGAAACAGATTCTCTGGCTTTTAAGACGTTTTTAAAGTTCTCTTATGTGCCTCCTTTCATCAAACACCATTGCCATTAATAAGTTTTCGGGATGTGCAAAGAAAGAGTTTCTTTCAATGACAGGGTAAATTACTTGTTTTAGATTGTCAGGTAAGTATCGACAGGTTTGAGTTGTTCTGTAAACATGAATGGCACCGTCTGTGAAATTTTTGCGGTTCTTTATTTCGCTAATGGGGCGTATTAGATGCATACACTGTACTAAGCGGCATAAACAAATATGAGTATCGCGGGATTAAAGGGCCATGTGGACAATTTACAGGCAGGCTCTAGTACTAAAATACCATATTTGTTTTATAAACAAACGTTCTTCCATTAGTATTTCATACCGAACTTATGAGGATCGTTAAACTAAAAGAAAAAAAAAGCTGAAAAAGGGCTTAAAGTTTACATTTTTTCAAACATGTAGGTTCGTTGCGCGATCGGAAGATATTGTTTTATTTCAAAAAGATATTTTTTTTTCGCTTTGAAGTCTTTACTAAACGTAACTTCTCCGTTCTGTAGCCTGAAAAAGTACATTGATCAAAAAATGTTAAAAATTCGGAAAAATCCTGAAATTCTCAACTTTTTCGATCTTTTAGGCTTGGTTCTGGATCAGAAGGTATTATTCGATTTCAATTTTTTTTTTTTCTGAAGGTTTCACCAATCGTAACTTTTCCGTCTTACAGCCTTAAAAAGAAACATAAAACAAAATTTTTTAAAAATCACTAAGAAAACACGAAATTTTCCATTTTTACAAATATTCAGGCTCGTTGCGGGATTTTTAAAATCTTTGTTTTGTTTTGTAAGTCTTCACCAATCGCAACTTTTCCGCATTATTACGATTCGAAAATAAAAACTTTGTTTTTTTCGTTCCACCCTAGTGCATACCAGTCAGCGACGAAACTTGCCGATTTGGTGAGAGAAAAAAGTAATTTAAAATATCAAGAACAAAACAACTAAAAAATCAAGAGAACCCAAATTTTGTTTGAATGTAACGAATACTTGTTATGTGAAAGGGTATATTACAAATCCTTGTTACCATAAAAATTGTTTTTTTTCTTTGAGTCGTTTGAAAAGTTTATGGGGGAAAAATAATGCTCTTATTCACATCTGTACAGATGTATAGCCAACTGTCACCATTGAACTGCTGAATGAAGACATTTTGTAACATTTCCCATTCTACATGCTACTAGAGCGAAACTCATTTATTTCAATTCAAACTCAACTGGTGTTATAATTTGGCAAACACTTGCCGATATATCGCCAAGTTTTTAATTGGCAAGTATTTTCGCCAACTTGGCAACAAATTTGGCATTTTTTTTTTTAAATCTGGTTTTAGTTTGGCCACAATTGACGATATTTAGAGAATTAACCCTTGAATCACATTAAAATGTCCAATATTGGTAAAATTAATCTGTATAAAACGCTTTTTTGCTTCAGTTCGCAACAAACTTGGGGTAAAAATATTTAAAGTGTTTCTTTGCTTACTCCAAGGCACTATTGTCATTAAATTGGCGTAAAACAGGCCCGGCTCCAAGGACAGGCAACCTAGACGGCCGACTGGGACGGCAGATTTTAAAGGCGGCAAATTTTGAAATTGAATTTTTTTTCAAATTTTTTTAAAAAGCTTTTAATATCTGTTTCAGTGCCATACGATATGTAGCTTTAATGTTAAAATAATAATTTAGAGTTTGTTCCAGTGTTTGAATATGCAAAACAGAGTTCAGAATTCAACTAGAAATATAGAGCTCAGGGGCAGCAAATTAGGTAATTTAAAAGTCTGAAAAATATTAGTACATGTTTCAATGCCACGAGATGTGCTACTTTAATGTTAAAAATGATAGTTTAAAGTGTGTATCAGTGTTTGGATGTGCAAAAACCAGTTTGAAATTTAATTACAAACTCACTTTAATTTTAAGGGCGGCAAATTACTTGATTTATTTATCTATTAGCGGCTTTGCACGGTCTGCCTCGAAAATAAAAGTTATGTCAAGTGACGCGTGTTCAAATAACTGGGCTCAAATAATAGAAGAAAAAATATACTGTGAAATTTCCCTTCCAAAAAAAAAAAAAAAATAATGATTCTTAAATTTTGTGAATGGTTAATCTTTAAGTCTTGTATGAATTAAACGCAACACTCCATTAATGCAACTAAAATCCTTGATTATCTTACACTGGCAGTACAAAAAAAAAAAAAAAAAGCCCAAAAATATGCAAAAGGGAAATTTTTACCTCAAAGCAAAAGCAAGAATTTTGTTTGTTCACAGTTGAGGAAAAAATTGCAACAGATTTAAAATGATTTCATTGACGTTAATTTAAACTGAGCTCATTGGTAAACGATAAATTTCTGACTTGATATTGATGTTCCATTAGGTTTGAAAATGCTTATAACCCTTTTCCTGGTGATTTATAGCTGCCTTGGGTTTTTTTAAATATATATATATATATATATATATATATATATATATATATATATATATATATGTATATTCGAAGGAAGTAAATCAACTTGAGGGATATTTTTCGCGGGATTTCGAAACCTAAGTCAAGAAAATCACTCATTATTTCAGGTAGAAAGAGCCATTTAATGCCATTTTCCCCACAAAATGTTTGTGGGATTCTGGGACACATGTTTTAATATACTTTTTACGATTAAAAGTGTTACTTTTTACTTATGATTGTAGAAAAAAGTATCAAGAATGTTTTATGGTTTCCATCAAGCACTTTTACTAAAATGTATCTGAAAAATGTAACATCAAACATTTATTTAAACACATTTCAGGCGTGTTGGTTCTCCGCCCTCTTCTTTCATTTATTCCCCTTTCTCTAGTTCTCAGAAAATAAGAAAGTATTCTAACAACCTCTAAAACTCATCTCGCTGATATCACCAAAAGGACAATGAAAATTGAATTTTTAGTACTACAATTTCGAAAAATTTATGGGGAAGGAATCTCTGAACCTCTTTCGATACCATAATTGAAGAATGCTATCTAGGACTTCAATTTTGAAAAGTTTCCAGTGGAGAGCCCTAGTATCTCCTTTTTCTCTGACATCACTGAAGAATGTCTACATTTGCATTTTTAGAACTTCAATTTCAATATGATGTATAGGAGATATAAATCAAATCCAAAAATCGATCAAGTACAATCTCTGAGTCATATCATTTTCCATAACAGCCACAACTATGGTAAGTAATCGCATTTCACAGGGTTCGTACGGGCCATGGAAATCCTGGAAAGTCATGAAAAAAAATAACAGAATTTCAGACCTGGAAAAGTCATGGAAAATTGAAATTTTCATTGAAAGTCATGGAAATTTATTTCAAGTCATGGAAAAATGTCCTGGACAAAGAAAAAGGAACAGTAGCTAAAGGAGCATTAGAAATCTTGAGTGATTTAACAATATAGCACATAAAAGCTATTAAAAGTGGAAAATTGAACGATCAAAAAATCAAATCTGAATTTTGAAATCTCATTGCATCCACTTCTGTCGCAGCCGCTTGCCATTTTTTGAGATGTGATTTTACTGCCTGGACATCACTTATTTTGAATTTTCCATTATTTTCAACACTTCTTATGTTTCATATTCTGTAGTAGCAAATTTTCACATTCTTAGTTTTGCCACGCCCACTCAAAAAAAAAAAAAGCAATTCAGTTGCATGCGAGTTTGATTCCATCACTCGTAAGGACTTTATTATTCAATTTATCAGAGTTTATCTTAATTTGTTGAATGTTTTAGAAAATCAAGATCTTAAGTCAGGCGATAGAATACGGAAAAAGAGGAATTCTAATGCTCTAAAACAGTAGTGCCCATCATAAGGTACGCAAAACTAAACCATGCGACCCACTGCTACGTTTAATGTTGGGAATTAAAGGTGTTCTGAAATTTCTGAAGCTATTAATCTATATGCATTTGAAAATATGCAAATTTGTAAACAAAACAAATATACTTTTGAATCAGAAGATTGATTCATTACTGAATGATTTTTTCAAAAAAGATCTGGTTTAGAAACATGGAGAGAGAGAACTAAACTATGTGGCTTTACTTTAAAGAACCAAAATACTGTCAAGTTACGTGGATAATTAAAGGCACTGTTGACACTAAAAGGTAACTTTTGAAGCAAATTTATTGAAACTCAGTGATGACTCATTCAACCTTTGTCCCATTCAATATCATTTTGCCTGTTTTTTTAAAAAAAATCAGACATTTAAGCATCATCATATTCGCTTCATTGCATTTTTACTTTACTTAAATTTATATAATGAAGACAAATAAGAATAGTTTAGTTTTTTAATAGTGTACTTATATTTTTTCCATTACGAGTAAGTTCCTCAATGAGGCTGTGGCATTCATATAGACGTTTTGCTAATGTTCAGTTCCAAATATTACCAAGTTTGAGATTAAGAAATGCTATTTTCTTCGTATAATGAGGTCATGAAAATTTTCATTGAAGTCATGAAAAAGTCTTGGAAAAGTCATGGAATTTTTTCATCCAAATAGAGTATAAACCCTGATTTCAATGACATCAATTCCAAAAAATTTCCAGGGAGGGTATTCAAACCGTTTCTCCCTTTTAACATTATCATAGATTGTCAAAAACTTCGTTTTTAGGACTTGAATTTCAAAAATGTTTCCCGGGGAGAGCCACGGTGCCCCTCTTTTTCTATGCGCTCCATCATCGAGTACTGACCGACCCCTTTCCAAAACCAAAAATTTTAATATGCCCCATTCTCTCCATATACAATGTATACATTAGATATGATTGAAAAAATTGCTGGGAAAGAGAGAGAGATGGAATGATTGACGTCCATTTCAAATGAGAAAATCTTGTTAAGTGCCCCTCCCCACTAAAATTATTCTCTGGTTGCGGCATTGCTACTGCCTCTTGGATCCCAGACACTTCCCACTATGAGCCCCTGCTCCCCTTGTTTTAAAGTTCCAATGTCACTGATTGCTACTTGTTTAGAGATTCGAAACCTGTCCCACCGTTGATTTAAAAAATGATAGGTTTTTATTTATTTAGTTTTAAATGACAAATGGGAGAAAAGTAACAGTTTGAAGTTACAGGATTACTTTTAATGTAACACCAGTCTATCTGAAAGTATTTGATCCCAGAAAATAGTGTTAAGGATGGGATATAAGTTAGGATTTTATTTCTTTGTTTATTACCGATTTGTATTTGAATAACTTACCTTAGAAAGAGCGATGGAGGGGGGACGGCACTTGTCAACCTCGTCTAGGGTGGCAAAACTACTAGAGCCGGCCCTGGCGTAAAAGGAAGTCATGTGACACCAACTTCGTGTGATATGTTGGTAACAGCTTTATGCCCTTTACCCTCCTATATACCTTTTTATATATATACATTCGAACCTCCATATATCAAACTTCCACATATCGAAATTTTCTATATATCGAAATCCTAGCAAATTTCTATATTCATTACATAGAAAAATTGTTTCTATATATCGAAAAAATCTCTATACATCGAATTTTATTTCGAGACATTCGTAGATTTTTTTTCCACTTTAGACTGTTTGTCTCATGAAAAATTAAAGTTAGGGGAGAAAATTATGTTCACTAAAGGTTGCTACAAAACTCATAAGGAACCTGGGATTGAGGGGTGTGTAAATAGGTCGTTGTTTCGTTCTGGAGTTCTTAAATTTCCTGAAGTTTATTTCAAATCTTAGTTGTAACCAGTAACATTATAAAATCAGTTTCAAGTCCTCCCTTTTATCTCTTTATTATCATTCCTCGTCATTTTAGCTGCAGTAAAAATCATTTAAGTTAAGTAGATTGATTTTTTACTTTTCTTTCAATTACATTGTCAAAACGAAAATCCCCTAATGTTGCGGATCAAGCTGAATTGAAGAAGAATGAAGATGTATGAAGGCCCAAAAATGTTATTTGTTATTTTTTTAATTACTAACTTTTATTTTATCCGATGCTTGTATCAATTAGAAATTGGCTTTCATACACGTAAATTAGTTTTAATTTTAATGTTTTAGGAGACTTTTAGGATAAAATAAGATAGTTTCTATACATCGAAATTTCTATATGTCGAATTTTTTCCCGACAATTAGCTACTTCGATGTATGGAGGTCCGACTGTATTTAAAAGAGGTGTCCCCCTTAGATTGGAAACCACTGCTTTAATTGTTTCAAAGATCAAGTTTTTTTTCTGCTTTTTAATTCTAAAGAAGATTTAGGTTCTTCATTTCTTTTTAACTTGATAAAAAAGATCTAATGCACATTGCCTAAGTATACAGTTAAATCCCAGCTTAGCAAGGGATGCCTTCCAAGACCATCCCCCTAAATCGAAAATTCGTGTTGTGGAAAAGGGTTTGAGTAAAAACTTTTAAGAAACATACCCAATTACTTTAGACATTTGCAAACACCACCTCAAACTGTTAAAAACCATTTATTAACTATGCATTAATGTTTCTTACATAAAAAACTGATTTTTTATTTGTATTTAAATTTTAAAAACCTGTTTTATTCAACATAAAATACTGCTATGAATCAAGTTTTTTTTCTGCTTTTTAATTCTAAAGAAGATTTAGGTTCTTCATTTCTTTTTAACTTGATAAAAAAGATCTAATGCACATTGCCTAAGTATACAGTTAAATCCCAGCTTAGCAAGGGATGCCTTCCAAGACCATCCCCCTAAATCGAAAATTCGTGTTGTGGAAAAGGGTTTGAGTAAAAACTTTTAAGAAACATACCCAATTACTTTAGACATTTGCAAACACCACCTCAAACTGTTGAAAACCATTTATTAACTATGCATTAATGTTTCTTACATAAAAAACTGATTTTTTATTTGTATTTAAATTTTAAAAACCTGTTTTATTCAACATAAAATACTGCTATGATGCACAAAATCAATTTTCAATGAGAAAGAAAGACATAAAATAAACTAGTATGATTTGTACAGTATGTAGTAAGAAAAACAAATGTTCTATAGTTTTACTGTACAGTAGATCCAGTGATGATATTTGTAACTTCAAAAAGTGAAGATGATGATGATTTATGCTGTGTGACCAAAGCCTTATTCTTATATATTTTTGAATACACAATACAGTTGCTTCACTAGTTTTTTTATAACATTTCCATCTATGGCAACACCCATCTTCATAATACAAGAAAAACTTCCATTTTCATAATTTTTTCATTTTGCTTAGATATTACTCGGTGAACTTTTACGGATTTCGTTTTCTTGACTTTTAATTGTACATATGGAAGATTCACTCATACCGAAGTGTCTTGCTACCTTCGACGCATTTTATAGTTGTTCAAGCACATAATCTTAAGCTTTTCTTTAATTGTCAGAAACTTTCTCTTTTTCTTTCTATCTTTACAAGATGAAACAGCGCTCTTCGATGTCATTATATTTCAACCACAACTTCCGCTCTCAGTGATGGGCAGACTTAGATAAAATGAAAAGCTTTCTGCGAGCACAAATCCTAACTGGAAAATTTTCTGCAAATAATTATTTTGTTCAACTCACCCTTGAATAGAAAATTAAATTTATTTTATATTCAAATATGAAAGAGACAAAAAAAAAAAAGGCTTTAAATCATTCATTTATTTATTTATTTATTTTTGCAATAGCATATACAGTCGGACCTCCATATATCGAAGTAGCAAATTTCCGGGAAAAAAATTCGATATATAGAAATTTCGATATATAGAAACAATCTTATATTATCATAAAAATCTCTTAAAACATTAAAATTAATGCTAATTTTCGTGCATGAAACCCAGTTTCTAATTTATACGAGCATCGGATTAAACGAAAGTTAATAATTGGAAAATTAACAGAAATTACATTTTTGCGCCTTCATACACCTTCATTCTTCGGCAGTTCAACTTGATTCGCAACAAGAGGGGATTTTCGTTTTGACAATGTAAGCGAGAGAAAAGTAAAAAATCAATCTACTTAACTTGAATGATTTTACTGAAGCTAAAAAGACTAAGAAAGATAATCAACAGACAAAAAGGATAACTTGAAACTGATTTTACAGTGTTACTGGTTACAACTAAGGTTTGAAATAAACTTGAGGGAATTTAAGAACTCCAGAACGGAACAACGATCTATATCTACACACCCCTCAAACCATGATTTCTTATGAGTTTCTTAGCAACCTTTAGTAAACATAATTTTCTCCCGTAACCTTCATTTTTCAATGAGACAAACAATCTAAAGTGGAAAAACAAATCTACGAATGTCTCGAAATTTTTTTTCGATATATAGAGATTTTTTCGATATATAGAAACAATTTTTCTATGTAATGAACATAGAAATTTGCTGGGATTTCGATATATAGAAAATTTCGATATGTGGAAGTTCGATATATGGAGGCTCGACTGCAGTTTGCTTATTTCTCACCAACTGAAGAAAACTACCAAAACCATTTTTTTTTACACATGTGCTTTAAAAGGCTCTTTTGGAGAAAGGCTTTAACAGAAAGAAACTCTAGGATTTTCTTAAAAAATCCCTTTAAAATTTTTTTTTTTTTATATCAACGTTAGCAGTTTGAAAAAAAATTTATGCAGAGCCAAAAATTTTCTGCGAACACCGTTCGCGCGTTCGTCTATATTATGCAAGACTGGTGATGGGATGAAGGTCCATTCTCGAAAAAATAATTTTTAGTAGCCAATAACAAAGCCAATATTTACACACCACAATTCCTTTCCGAAAATTTCCGTGTTGTGGGCGACTAATTCCCATTATGTTTAAAATTCTTCACTGGTGAAAAAAATCTCGTTATGACCACTTCGGGTAAGTGGGATCGCTCTCAAAATATGATAATAGCTGAAGCATCAAGTTTTGGTCTAGTTATAGTCTATTATATTTGATTTTTAAAATGCTTGTGTTTGAAAAATTCTTATATCAAAAACAGAGACTTATTTAAATTTTTCATGTATTTCAGGCTTTCAAAGCAATGAGTCCTTGCAAAGTACATCCCCTACATTAAAAAACAGCATAAGAATTGAAAAGTGTATGTCAGAAGATTCTGACATATCAGTTGAAAAACTGGTGTCATCCATCGAAGTCAGAGAAGAGGATAATATTTTTGCATCTGTTGATCTCAAGGAAACTTCAGAATTGCTCCTCTGTGATGATGATCTTCCCAAAAAGATAGATATAGATACTTGTGATAACTCCATTTCGAATATTTGTGCCGATCTTGCTGAAAAAAGTGTAGAATTGGAAGAAGATCGCGGGGTATGATTTCAGCTATCTTCATATAAATATTTGTTAAGACTTACTGTTAATCAAATAATTGCCATAGTGAACTCTCTATTATCCGTGTAATAGGATGGCACGGGAACCGTGGATAAGCAGATTTTGTAGGTAACCTGTAAAATAGATAAAAAACAACACTAGTATATGCAATTGCTTAAAAAAATCAATAGCACTCACATGCATTTAAATTATAGCTAAAAACAACAATATTATATGTAAGAAATATACGCAAAACTAAAAAAAAGGATTACTAATTATTGCAAACTGATTACTCATGCAAGAGCAAATCTTGCCAACAGATTAACTGAAACAGATCAAACTAGGGTTGCACCGAAATTGTATATGGAAGGAGAATTATTTCAAACAAAACTGGTCTGGTCACTTGTTTATGTGCTTAAGTTATGAAGATCTAAAAATCAGGTTTTAACCAGTCAGGTATATATTCAATCAAACCTTAGAAAGTATAATGGAATATCTACAATTGGAAAGCAGTGGGCAAAAGAAAGAAGGATGTCTACAAATAGATTTTGCATTTGTTCAGTTAAAATGGGACATTTATCTACATTCAGGTAATCATCCCCTGAATTATTTTTTTTTAAGTGTGAAAGACCGTGGATAAGCCCTCCACAGATAATTCGGAGTTTACTGTAATTATTTGCATTAACCTTTTACTGTTGCATATAAAACTTATTTTATTTTTGTTTTTTTAGTAGAGTAATGTAGGGAAATGTAATTAGTTTATTTATTTTTCGCCCTTTTTGCACCCAACTGGTGCATCAAAAAACTTTCATTCTATAACATGTGCATCCAGATAAAGTTTGAATTTTCAATTGAAAAAGTAAGAATTGAAACTAATGATTTTCAACATCTTGTATTTCAGCAAACCAGCAGAAAGTTTTACAAAAGTCGAATGCCATCTCGGAAAAGCATTTCGGCCGATGAAGATCCACTGGAAAGTATAAGTGAAACTATTGCCCTTATTTCTCCTGCACAAACAGCCAAGAAGGTGTCTAATGAGCCTTTGGTTGAAACCTCAGCATGTATGGACACATCTCCCCCCCAATCAATCCCAGTAATGTTTAATGTTTTTAATATGTCATTAGTTTTATGTGTTTGTATGATATAAAATTAGACCAGAGTTTGTACTTCCTTTAAAAAACCCTTAAGAAATCCTTAATTTCATCAAGCAAAATTAAGGTCCCTAAAAAAACCCTTAAAAAGTCCTTAGTTTTCTGGAATTTTCCTTATTTTTTTAAAAACTAGATTAAGTTTGATACACGTTTTCTTGATTTTTCTATTTCTCCCTCTCAAAACTTCATCTTCTGCGATATCTGCCGAAAAAATATGTTTGGGAAACATGCCAGCGATGTTAAAAACGTTTTCCGCCGAAAATTGCATGTCTTGTTTGAAATTTCAATCTTTTTGTTTCTTGCAAATGTTTCAATAATTTTTAATGTTGAAAGGTTTTTTTACCATGTACTACTTTGTATCTGCTTATTTTATTCATTATTTGAATAATATTTTTATTTCTTAAATTTATTTTAGAAAAAATGCAAAAGTCAATAAAAGTCATATGGTCTAGCTGCCGCAAGCTCGGATTTTATTGAAACTTTTCATGGATACTTTTTTTATGTATTTAAGAAAGTGTTCAAAATATTTATGGTGAATCATTAGAATGATTTAGGCTTTACAGCCTGTAGAATTTTTTGGAATTTCATGATTAAATGAAGTATTTTCAAGTTCTTTTGATCCTGAAATAGTATTATGAAGTTTTTTTAAAGTGGTTATTATGATGTGTATATTAATATATATTAGGGTGGTCCTGATTTATATGTGAAAATTTTTTTTTTTTTGGAATTCAACAAGTGACGCCCCCTAGTTTTGTGACACTATAATAAAAAGTAATCGGTACAAAATTTGAACTCGATCGGTCAATAATAACACGTGTCTCTAGGAGGTTGAACTTTAACACTTTTGATAATTTTCCCACAAATCTTCGTTTTTACTTCAGACCCCGCACATTGTTTCTCCTATGTTTGCAAAATATTTTTACAGCGAGCTAGCACTAAAATTAATCTTTTTAATTACTTTATATCGTCTAAAGATTTTACACTGAATAAGAATGAAATATTGCTTTAGAAACTTTACATTAATCGTACGCTTTTCTCAGTGTATCTCAATCGTGTGCATTTTTTTTCTAATAGTCTTGGAGTGTCTGTAAAATACTAAATTGCTTTTGTGACTCATATTTGGTAAATTGATTATGAAATTCTTCGATTAATTGTGCTTCTCTTTCAGTTGTATCATTCACAACTTTCAGCATTTTAACGATATTTCTTCCCTTTAAATAGCTTCCTTCATTTTGCCATAAATCAGGATCAAATAGGAAAACATCTTTTGGTGTTTGTAACATATCAAACACTTTTATTGACTTGTAATTGATTCTATAAAGAAGAAGATCTTCACTAAGAAAGTATTCCAAATCATCTGCTGTTATTTAAAAAATTTTATACAGTCATCAGACACGTCTTCCTATTCATCAAGCATTTTTTTGAAGTTGTCTTTTCCTATCTTCAAAGAGTAAATTCCTTCATTCAATACGGACAAAGTTACTAGTTCATCCCCTAAGTACCATAAGTGATTTATGAATTTTTCAATTACTGCTTCTGCTGCATGTTTGTCATCATTTTGTACGCTGCAGGTTTTTTAGACACTAGACTTTATTACTATTTAAAAGGCCTCAAAAGGGTTGCTGCGAAAAACTATATCTTCATACAACATTTAACTGTAAAACAGCATTTACGGGCATTCTCTTCATGTAAGGTCAATTCAAATTGTTTCCTAAATATATAAATATTCAAACAATAAATTCCTTTTGCCACCCATCTGGCTCACAGATAAGCTCCAGGTTGCCGAAAACATATCCCTGTAGGAGCGAGGACTTCACCAAGAAATATTATTACACGTTATGAGAATTCTCTGTAATATTTCTTAATTCCGCTTTCTATGGACAATAATATGTCATCAAATTCTTCTTTTAGAATTCGAGTGGTATGTGTAATTTTTGAATTTTTAAGCGCTTAAATAATGGAATATCGAGTTTAGAACTAAGAAAGGCAAAAACTTCTTTAAAGAAAATCTGAAATCAAGTGCATGATGATAGCAATACAAATGCAATATATTACCGTTCAGCTTTTGCTCTAAAAAATTACATGCACAATTTATACGGCCGGTATTGTAAGCCGCTGTATAAAACACTACAGTTTGAACAGTTAGCAATAAAGAGCAATCATCTAAGATATCATATACAACTGAAGAAATATCTCAGAAATTCTGAGTAGCTGTTCAACATTGGAACCTTAAGCTATCATAGTAAGTCTATCGGGCGTTTTTTTTCCAGTTACATCTGGATGTAGCTTTGTATCCCAGGGAATAAAAAAAAACCTAAATTTAAATTCATGAAATCTGATTTTACCTCTTGAAGATTTTCTATTGCTCTCTTAAGGGATGTACGATTGATCATAAGGTTATTTGGATTTAAATTTACTGCATCTACATAGGCTGTTAATAAATGAGCAGCATCTTAGTCCCTAATATGGCATTTGTTTAACATTGATGAAATGCGAGCAGATCTCAATCATTGTCAAGCTTTTTTACGTTGTGGTAGACCAGATATAGAAAAAACGATTCAACATATTAGGATAGATACCCATTTCGGTTTCTAAATCTTGTGAAATGCAGGAGGAATTTGATGATAATAAAGGACTATGTACTGAAATAGAAGACATATACTTTACTTTAAACAGTATAAGTATACTTTACTTTAAACAGTTAAAGACTATACTTTAAACAGTATAGATTTTCACATTATTCCGATCTGGAATTTTTTTTACTTATATTTTAGATATGGAAAATAGAATTTATTTTTACGGCAGGATAATCGAGGATTTTTCAAAATTTAAATTATAAGAATGTGTAAGCATTTAAGTATATAACTAAAGAACAGCGAGTTTAAATATAATTGTCATTACTTATATTTATAGCATGGAAACCTAGTGACCCTATTTGCCACACCTATTACATACACAGAAAATTTTCTAAATCAACACACCCAAAGCCTGGAGGAGGCAATTTGTTGTTGTCAAAAATCATTCATAAATGGCCTAGGCCATTCATTGATGGCCTTTAGAATTCCTTGTGTCCATCTTGGTGGAAAGAAATGTTCCCCTGCCGCTTGGTTTGAAACGAGCGCGAATAGCAGTATGCCTGTTCCAAGGCCATTGGTGTACTTGTACCCTATGTAATATGTAAAATTTTACAGAATGAAAGTGAGAGAATGGTTAGTCTCTAGAAGTAGCAACATCTATTGATGTTCAAAATTACTTTAAATATGAAACCTAGGAATATTTTTACATAAAAAATGAGAAAATCCGCAATTTTTTCTTCAAACCTCAAAAAAGGGGACCCTAGGGGCACGTGTTAATATTCATGGATTGACTTAAAATTTTGCATGGATCATCTATTTGTATAATGAAACAAATTGAGGGGGCGTCATGTAAAATATCTACAACTTCAAAAAAAAAGGACCACCCTAATATATATATATATATATATAGATATATATATATATATATATATATATATATATATATATATATATATATATATATATATATATATATATATATATATAATAATAGTAAAAGTGAAAAAATATTGAAAAGACCACACCAAGAGCCCACAGATGTGCAACGCAGCAAAACTAAAAAGCCAAGTAAATATTTTATTATATAGTTTTTAAGGCGGTCTTAAATTGCCTTTTATAAGCTTTTATGAACTTCAATTTGGAAAACTTGTCAGGTACAGGGCCCCTCAAGGTAAGGGTGATCTCCCCCATTGCCTCTCACTTGTATCCGTCCTTGTGTACATATGTATTTATTACTACCTAATTATTGCAAACATAATTAATAGGGAAAAAATTTCGTTTTTTTTTTTTAAACTGGTAAATTTGCCATTTTTTTGTTGAATTTTGAAATTTTACTGACTCTAGAAGCTATTTTGATCTAATCCCTTTTCTGAATGGTTTTAAGATTTTTTTTTTTTTTTTTTTTTGCTCTCTGACCACTCTGATCCCTGTGGTGCATGAAATTTTAAAACATAATTCACTAATAATGTGGCATCGCAGTCAATTACACCTCTCCCTGCAATTTGGAAACAATGTTATGCATTTGTGTTTGGGTATATATAAAATGTATCATGTACTTTGACACCTCCCCCCCTCCCACTAACTGAAAACTTTGAAATGGTGTACCTACAGTTATCTAATCATTTCCATTGAGTCCTAACAGCTATTCTCTGAGTCCTTAAAAGTCCTTAATTTTTACTTTTAAAAAAGTATGAACCCTGTAGACTCATGCATGTGATTTTTCATTAACTGGTAGAAATCTGTAAATTTCAATCTTCAAATTCACAAATGTTGTTTTTTTTCTTTTAAGTTATAAGGAAGACTTCAGAGAAAAACAGAACATGCTTGTAAAAAAATAACTGTATTTTTGCTGGTCATGCTTTATATTGTTGACTGTTTAGGAAGTAATTAGTAGTCTAAAAAAAAAAACAATAGCAGATGTTAAGGGACAACTGTTATATTCTAGTGGTTTAATTATGTTTCAAAACCAAAATACATTGCGTGATATCTGGAATTTCAACAGTTTTCCCCTGGAAATATCGAAAATCTCAAGGAATTTGAGTTTGTGTTGACTGTTGAGTTTGTTTGTCACCCTGTTTCCTTTTTTTTTTTTTTTTTTGACCAATCACATGTATGACTATGAAAGCAATTATTACAAAATATCACTTTTCAAATATTCAAATTTTACTGTTTTAATTCAGGAAACAAAAGTCACTGTTAAGGTAGAAGCTAAATCTCCTGCTGCCAAAAAACCAAGACTCTTTGAAAAGACAACTCCAACTAAAGATAAAAAGGAGCTGAGTGAAGATGAAACAACCCCTTCTGCTAGACGATCAGGAAGAAGAGGTTTATCAACTGTTTTGTTATATCTTAGAAAAACATATTTTTATGTATTTTATTTGGTATTCAATGTCATGTATTCCAACTATTTGTTTCCAACTATCTACCAAAAGTCATCCAACTTTCAAGCTTTAAAGTTTTATTGTTTTTTTCATACAAAAAAAAAAATTAATTTGAATTTTGACATCTGGAATTCAAATTATGTTTTTCACAATCACGAGTGTGTGTGTGTATGTAGGCGTGTGTGTTTATATGTGTGTGAAGGGTATGTGTGTGTAGGCATGTGTGTTAGTGTCTGTGTGCAGGCATGAGTGTGTGGGTAGTTGTGTGTATGAGTGTTTGTGTGTGGGGGGGGATGTGTATGTGTGTGTAGGCATATGTGTTTGTGTCTGTGTGCAGGCATGACTGTGTGGGCAGTTCTGTGTAGGTGTTTGTGTATGTGAAGGTGTCTGTATGTATGCATATGTGTTTGTGTGTGTAGATGTGTGTTTGTGTGTGTGTATGTCCGTGTATGTATGCGTGTAAGTGTAGGATATTGACGCAACCTGGAGACGGCTTTCGCTATAGGAGCAGCATCATTAGGAGCCGCTCGACGATGATGCTGCTGGCGGGAAAATAAAATGATGGCACGCCAAAACAGTCAAATGGAAGCAATAAGCAATCGTGATTGCTCAAAAAAATGGATGAACTGAACATAATTCAATGTTAAGTTCTATTAGAATCTTCCCAATGAAGGAATTAAAACTCAAATCTTCCCGATTTCAAAGCCATCCCCTATTTAAAATGAACAATAATTAACAATTATAAATCCTCTCTTTTTTGGAAAAGGCCAAAGATAATCTCAAAGAAGTTTAAGCTAAAAGGAAAACTATTTCTTCTGTAAATTCATTCTAATCTTAACTTATCCAAATTTAAAATACAGAACCTAAAATAGTACATGTCCATTTGCAGTATTCTTTAGATAGTTTGAGTGCTTAAGTAACTGAAGAATGGATCAATATTTCAGCCAAAAAAGGGAGAGGTAAAAGTAACCTGAAAGCACTTCCCGTGAAGCCAGATCCGAAAGATCAGTATGAGTTTTCTGAAAGTACAGAAGAAAATTCAGTTGGTTACCAAGCTGCTAATACGCTATGCTATATGCCTCGAATAAAGGACGATGGTAAAATAGAAGATGTAAAAAAACTGAATGAGGTAAATGTTTACTTTTTTAGCATTTGTAGACTTCAGCCTTTTGTTTAAATTAATTAGTGTAATTACTTAACAAATAGTGTTGCATGTTCTTTGAAATAACTGAACCAATACTAAGTATTTTTGTTAATGTATGCATTACTATAGTTCATAGTGTTTCTGTGTGAAATTTTTTCAGAAAGTTATTCTCCTATGTTTTCCTTTAAATGTTGCTTTATTGTGCTTCTAAAAGGAAACTGATTTTGTATCTTTTTTAGTCGCCAGGCAAAATCATTTTAAAAATATTTCTTTGCCTTGAAATGGGCAATTTCTTTTCCGCGTAAAGTGGAGGGCAGTGATATCAGTGAAATGAAGTTTCACAGATATCACTGTGTGTTGCGGGGGTACTATGTACGCCTGAGTGTACCTAATCCAAGTCCTTGATTCATCCTGATACCACAGTAAAATGGTTCCTATTTGTCCTACAAGTTATACCAAAAGATGATGTTTCCAGCAATAAAGTTTTCTCCTTCCCTTAACATTTGTACATGCTGTAATATGCTACATACGATTTAATAAATATTTTGCAAACAAACATTAATGAAAATAGAAGATAGATGATTAAAGAAAGAAATGCCTTTTTTTACTCCCACTTTTTCTTCCACTCTCTTTCTATGGATTTTGTTACCTGTAAGAATATCAAAGAGATTTAAAACTCAAGTCTTTAGTCGTTTTGGAGGCACATTGTTTTTAATATTTTCAGTTTTCTGTTTTGCATGAATTTTCTTTTTCTTCCCTTTCTGGCAATGTCATGCCTGCTTCACTCATGCACGTTTAAAAAATGTAAATTGTATTTTAAGAATATATTTATAATCTAGCAACCTCTCACAATGTTCTTCTATAAATTAACTTTCATGATTGTAAAAGGTTTTTTCAAATTGACATTTCAGGATTCTGAAGATAGTCGTGCTACAACGCTGGAGTCCCCAGTGGAAAAAAACTTTTTTAGTACTCCTTTAAGGAAGCAAGCGAAGCCTAGTACTACTTCTCCATCTTCAGGTTTCTGCTTAATTATTCTTTTGAATATGATTTATGTGTTAACTTGAAAGTTCTAAACCTGGTAAATGTCCACTTTCACCAATGATTCACTGAAAATATTAGGTCTTTTCAGTGGCAGATTTTAAAATTTTTAGGTTCGTCTCAATGAATTTTCGAAAGCCCTTTAATAATAAATAGAACTACAGTAAACCCCCCGATTATTCCTGAAATAGGATAGCATGATAACAACTGCAGATAACCGAATTTGCGGATGATCGGCAAAGTAAATAAAAATCTATATTAGGTGTGCAATAGCTTTAGGAAGATCAATAACACTCATATGCATTCAAACTATAGCTAAAGTGATAATAAAGTGTACAAAATGTATTTATAAGCTAAAAAAAGATCGTTCGTTATTGCAAATGGATTGTACACATACGCAACCAAATGGTGCTAGTATATTATCTAAAACAAATCAAACTAGATTGCACCAAAAATGCTAGGAGACAGAGGGTTTTTTTTTTTTTTTTTTGAAAAGGACAGGCTCGTACACTCGATTTTGCTCATAAATCGTGTAGATCTAAAATTTGTTAGTAGTGTAGATTTAAAGTAGTAAGTAGTGTAGATTTTAAAATCAGTTTTCAAAGAAGTCAGATTTTGGTGACTGTGGAAGGTTTGATGTAATTGAAAGGGAAGGAAAGAAAAGAATAGGAATGTATTGAAACAGATTTTTCACTTGTTAATTTAAAATGTGTGCTTTTATCTACATTCAGTTAATCATTGCTAAAAAAAGTAAACTTTTTGTTTTTTTAAACGTGAGAAAGGTCGCAGATATTCCACCTCACGGATAAACCACCTGCAAATAATCGGGAGTTTACTGTACATAAAATTAGGACCTGATAAAGATATCAGGGGGGCCTCCATGTAGTGGACCTTTACAGGGCTGCCACTGCAGACTAAAAAAGCGACTATTGTGACTATTTTGAAGAGTTTTCAGGGGTCTGGCCAGAGGATATTTGGGTCCGTTAACGAACCCTTCACAAAAATCCGATCAACCAAAACGGACCTTTCACAAAATCCCGATCAAAAAAACGGACCTTTCGCAAAATCCCGATCAAACAAAACGGATCTTTCACAAAATCCAGATCAAACAAAACGGACCCTTCACAAATTTCTGATAAACAAGATCAGATCTGTCACAAATTGTTTATTGAAAGAGCAAATCTGAAAGCAAAATAACGCATATTTCTGTGTATAAACCGATAATTTTTGGAACCTTTTTTAAAGTCAAATTAGAGGGATCAGCTTATACAAAATCGGCTAATTTTGAAAAAAAAAAAAAAATCAGCACTCTTGCGATGCTCCTGCAAGCGATAAATACGAGGGCTATCCAGAAAGTAGATTACGTTTTGGAATAAAAAATAAACAAAGTATAGGAAAATTTTTTTATTATATACAGATGAAAGCCACACTCAAATACTACTTTTCGACATAGTCACCATACAAATTAAGGCATTTATCGTAGCGATGTACGAGCTTGGAAATTCCTTCGTCGAAAAATTCGGCCGCCTGCGCCTTCAACCACTCCGTTACCTCTTCTTGCAGCTGTGCGTCGTCATCAAAACGCTGCATAGCCAGCCACTTCTTCATTGCTGGGAATAGGTGGAAGTCGCTCGGTGCCAGGTCGGGACTGTACGGTGGATGAGGAAACAACTCCCACTTAAAAGATTCAAGAACTTTACGAGTGACATTTGCCGTGTGGGGCCGGGCGTTGTCGTGAAACAACAAGATCTTAGAGCTCAACATTCCTCTGCGCTTGTTTTGAATTGCTCTTCTGAGTTTTTGGAGAGTTTGGCAATACCTTTGAGAGTTTATTGTAGTGCCTCTTTCCAGGAAGTCCACCAAAATCACACCTTTTCTGTCCCAAAAAACAGTCGCCATGATCTTCCTTGCCGACATTGTTTGCATGCATTTCTTGGGTTTTTGGGGAGAACTTGTGTGCCCCCACTGCATTGATTGCAATTTCGTTTCACAGTTCACGTGTTTCACCCATGTTTCGTCACCAGTAACGATGCGATCGAGTAAAAAGTCACCATCCTTATGGTAAGCGTCCAAAAAGTTCAACGCTGCAGCCATTCGCTGATTTTTGTGGTCCTCTGTCAAGATTTTTGGAATCCATCTTGCACAAAACTTGTGGTAACCAAGCTTTTCGCTGATGATTTCGTGCACCAAACTTCGCGAAATTTGTGGAAAACTTAAAGAAAGTTCCGTTATTGTGAAATTTCGATTTTCCCGGACTTTAGCATCGACTTTTTCGAGAAGTTCGGCGTTCACTATGCTGGGTCTCCCACTTCGATCTTCGTCGTGAACATTGGTTCGGCCATTTTTAAATCTTATGACCCACTGAC
Organism: Uloborus diversus; assembly: GCF_026930045.1. Lineage (NCBI taxonomy): Eukaryota > Metazoa > Arthropoda > Arachnida > Araneae > Uloboridae > Uloborus > Uloborus diversus. The sequence continues at coordinate 12,942,344 of NC_072731.1, forward strand.
GCACTCCACCTTCAGTGATAATGTTGTCCCCATACACTTCACAAAGCTGCCGATAGATTTCTATCGGTTTACAGTTTTTTGCAGTCAGAAACCTTATTACTGCGCGCACCTCACAGCTCGCGGGATTTTCAATTAACGCAGACATTTCAAACCGTCACAGTATCTGAACGAACACAGCACGAACCTCTCACTAGCACGGCTAGATGCAGACTGAGCTGCGCAACGCTTTGACCCCAAGATGGCCGCGCTAGCCCCGCCCCTAGCGGACACAGACGAAAACGTAATCTACTTTCTGGATAGCCCTCGTAATTGCTACTGCCAAATAAATATAATGGTTGTTTGTTTTATCACAGCTAATTAGCAGCGGTGTTGTTGTAAACTTTTCTGAAAAGGCATTGGTAAGCACTTTTCTCCGCTCATGATTTAATAAACAATAATAATATATATCTGCGAAATGAACTTAGAACTGCAAAGGGATACTTAAGGGTGAGGAAAAAATATGATCGCTTCAGATAGGGTTACCAACTTCAAAACTTTCACCACTTAGTGTCTGGCGTTGAACCTTTATAATGACTTGATTAGAAAATATTCTCATCATTTTGTCGGCTTGTCAATATTTGCGTTTTTACGGTGCAGTGCGATGTTTAATTGTTATTTTGGGAGAAAATAATATGGGTTTTGATTTTTCGATGCTAACAAGGATGATTAACTTTAAATAAACTCTTTTAATTACCGTTTTTTTTTCTTTAGCTGTCTACATTTTGAAAAATGCAATCTTTTAACATCCGATATGAGAATCATATTTTGTTCTTTTTTCAAGCTAACTTTGCTTTATTAGGATTCAAATAAATGAAAAGTCTCTTTATTTCTGTTAGAACTCTCATTTCAAGTTTTTAAAGCAAAATTCCATTTTCTGTAATGAGTCAGAAATTAAAATGCTGAATAGATGGTTTATTTTATTTTATTATTATTATTTTTTTTTTTGGGGGGGGGGGTCAACTGTGTTCCCAAATATTAATGATATGTTATCATAGGACTCTAAAATGCAATTTTAAAATAATTTTATCAAAAATATTTCTTTTACAAGCCGTTTTTATACTTTTGATGAACACTTTGAGAATTGCGATCCGCTATGGGAATCCGATTTTTCGAATTTTTGATGATTATTACGCTTTGTTAAGAGGTAAACAATTGAAGTATCTTTTTATTTTTGTTAAAATCACAGAATTTATAAGTTTTAAACGAAATTCTGTGCTTTTTAAGAGTGTCTTGGGTCAAAAAGTTGAATGCTGAACCCTATTCTGAATTTTGTTTTATTTATTTATATTTTTGTTACAATTATTTTAAATACTGTACAGAAATATATCTAGTATAATTTAACATAATTCAGAATGGTAGATAAATATTGATACTTGAAAGAACGATGCCCCCTCCCCCCGCCAAATATCAGAAAATAAATCCAGAATGATTTTCTCGTCATAGAAGAGGAAAACACTCAACTTAAAGTGTAATTGATGCAGTTTGTGCCATCTCTAAATTCTAAAATTTCGTTTTAACAACAAAAAAAAATTTTTTTTTGCAAAATTTTTTGATTTTTCACAAAATTAATTCATTTTTCACAAAATTATTTGATTTTTCACAAAAAACAGACCCTGTGAAAAATCCTGGACAGACCCCTGGTTTTAAACTATGATGACTATTTCAACCTAAATTAAGCCAAAAACGACTATTTTGTAAAAAACTGCTACTATTTTGGCCTAAAAGCGACTAAAATGTAAAAAATACAAAGGGTGTAAAAAAAATGGAAATGTGAAAAAAAAAAAAAAGCTTCAACTTCAAGTATCATCGGCCAAACCTTTCTAATTTTGAACTCACTCTGGGTCTGCTAAATTGTGCTAACAGCCGCCAAATGGGCTAGCTCGACCTTATTTATTGCCAAGAATAAGTAAAACAGCCCTTTTTTAATTTTTTCTCCTGGCACCGTCAGGCACTCAATTTCTTGCCAGTAAGAAGAGCAATAATAACCTCAGAATAACAATAATAACGTTGTGATGGGGAATATAAGTTTCGTTTTTGGGGATTGACAATCACAACCTTTTACCCTGAACTCCTCGGTTGGGAAGGAAATATGTAGTAGTTTAACTGATTCAATGGCAAAACAAAGTTTAAAGGGGCAAAAACTGTGTTTTAGGTTACTCTGAATCGTTATTTTCTGGCAACTCTGCCATTTTTCTCTGCTTGTTGTTCTCTGCAGCTACAATATTCAGACAATGTTATTTAACAAACATAGAATACATAGTTTTATCATTATTATTATTATAATTTTAAAAAAACTAACGATTGTTTTATCTGCAAAAGTGTAATAGTAAATTTAATAGAGTAAAGCGTTTTTTTTTTTCATGTATTTTAAAAGCCTTATTTGCCATATAAAATACTACAATGTGTTATCGTTATCAACACTTATTTATGCAATATCTTATTTGCTTCACATTTGTAAATACATATTAACTTTATTAACTATGAAAGGTTTTGGGGATGACTTGTTAAATTTTTTCAACCATATGCTGTACTAATAACCATTACAATTATGTAGGTGCTAATCTTAGCCTTGTATTATTTAATAAACATATCGTCGCCTCAGAGCAACAGTAGGATAACTCAGTGTTATTCATGGGATTAGATGTCTTAATGTTGCTCTGAGGCGACAATATGCTGATGTTGAGTGTTTTATTTTTTTCATTATTTTTTTTTATTGTAAATGTAAATAAACTTTAATGTGTTCATGTAAATAAGAGCTTTTGAGTGCTTTATATGCGTAAGTGATTGTGAATTTAATAACAGTGTTTAGAGATTTTTTTTATTTAGAAGACTGTTGTACCTCATAAAATAAAAATAACTAGGGTGTGTTAGCAGACTTTGAAACAGAAAAGTGCTTAACTGCAATTGACATATCACACCCTGGCAAGGAATGTGACATAACTCAAAATTTGCAAAAAGTGTAATAGCTACTGAGTTAAAATTCAAATTAAACGCTCTTTCCTTGCCACAAAACTGACTCAAAGTTAGCTTAAGTAACTGGTGTGTGGTTGCTTATGAATGATATAATCAATAGGGGGATACATCATTAAATTTTTATAAACTAGAACAGATAGTTTTGAATTCTAAGCAGGGGGGGCAAATAGGGGGGTAAAGAGGGGGCGGTCGCACCCCCAAATTTTTTGGGAGGAATGATTAAAAAAACGAGCAAATTCAATTTTCGTAAATCGCAAACCAATGTTCATGGAAAAGGAATCTTGCTGGTTCTCCGTAATGGTTGAAGAAACTCGACTTATTTTTAGATTTGAGCAACTGTTTTCCATGTTTTTAAATAATTAGAAATTCATCAAGACTTTACCGGCCTTTTCAGAACAGAAAAAAAATGATAAAGAATTAAGGTGAATTTTAACTAAAGACGTAAACTTCATATAGGCTAAATATTTCATTTCTGTGTGCTCTGTGTAAGGACGGTTATGAGAGGCTCGTGTAGTGGTGTGGCTGCATGATTTTCACTAAATGCCTTGGTATTTTACATCCATTGTTATGCTCATATTTTGAGTGTGTACATTTAATGAGTGTTCATCACTTTCTTCTGAAAACACATTTCAACTGCTCAACGAATAGTATACTTTCATAGCTACGTCTTAAAAATACATACTATTTTTGAAAAAAAATATCACTTTTCTGTGGCCTCTTTAATAATGCAATATCAAGGTGACACAAGAGGGTCTTTAAGACACAACACAAGATGGCCTTTTAAACCGTAAAAACTCTTCTCGATAACTTCAAAGCAGTGATTTTGGAAAACAACTCTTTGAATAATGAAGAAGCTAATTTCCTTTAACATGTCTTCATATGAATTTTTATTCATTTTGTTTGTATTGCGGAGAGTCTTTGAACAGTGCTTTACTATATCAAAACATCTTCAATCAGCTAACATGAACTTTTGGACTGTTCAAGCTACAGTTTAAGCTACAATGGTGTGGCTTCCTTCAGTCAAAAGTACTACTTTTAGTCATTGAAATAGATAGAATGAGCAAAAAAAAAAAAAAAAAAATACATGGACCCAGAAAATACTTTCATTTTTCAAACAGTTTTTTTTTAAATTAATTTTTTAAAGTGTCCGATTTTTCAAACAAGGCGTGGTCTTGATGACGTCACAAATGATGCACTTTGTGGCGCATCAACCCTATCGTTGCCAATACACGTGAGTAAAGATGCGAATTAAAAATATTTTGTTCTGTGAATGGCAACATTGAATGACATTCCATCATTTGTGATGTCACACGACAGAAGTGTAAACAACGAAAACACACCGATTTAAGTAATTTTTTAAAAATATTAAACTAAAATAAATTATTCCAACCAAGCGTGGATCTTTTCAAAAAAATTCCTTCTCCAGAGAATTTTTAAAAAGTGCAAAGAATATTCAAATGAATTTAGAAGAGGTAACCAAAATGCATGTGATGATGTAAAGTCAAATCTTGATTTAACATATTGTATAAAATAATAGATTCAGCTTCTAATGAAATTAACACAAGATTTGATGATAAATATTTTTCTGCATTGTTGGCTCTTTATTTTCTGGATTGGATGTTGAAAGCAAAAAATGAATTGTTTCAATTATGAGTAAAATTTATCGCATGAGGCAAGAAAAATCGTTCAGAGACTAGCCTAGAATAGACTATTTAATAATGAAAAATGAAGATCATCACAATTTTTAAAGTTACTTGGGTGATTTTGAAGAGCAAGATGTGAAAGGTGTGTTTTCGTACGTAACTTTGTTACTTCAATTATTTTTCAACTTTCCAATCAGTTCAGTTCGTAGAGAAAAATCATTTTCGTGTTTTAGGAGGTTAGAGAATTATTTTCGAAGCACAATGGGGAAAAAAATTTAGCTGAAAAAAAGAGCATGACGCTGGGCATTGCTGGATTAGTAACAAGATTTCATGTTCTTTTGTATTTTAAAAATCAAGCATAAAAACTTTATTAAAAAGTGAAAACTGTAGTACTAAAACACTTGGTATGATAACATATTCTAAAACGAACTACAAATTTTGTCATAAAAATTTAAATTGCTTTTGAACACTTATTTTTATTAATTCTAAACCCATATCATGACTACTTGCTGTTACCCAATATGTGTTTTGGTTCCATACTGTGGTAATTCATATTTAAGAAACTCGACCCCCAAATGAAATGCTGAAATGCCGCCCCTGATTCTAAGTATGCATTTCTAATTTATACCACACAAACTAACCAGTAAATATCAAATTATAATTCTTTTGGGTGTATTGTAATATTGGAGACTCAATCATTTAAAACTACTAATGCATAAAACTTTGATTTTCTCTAATGCAAGTTTTTTTGAGCTGTGTCTCTTTCCTTTCCATGGTGCCATATGGTAAACAGCAGATGGTTCTTTAACAGCCTAATGGGTTACCAATCATATCATATAGTGAAAATTTGCATAAATTTTGCAATGCTTTATGAGTATACAGAGTAGTAGGGATGAAAATTGCTTCATTTGAGACAGAAAAGTGGCTAATTAGTACTTGAAAGAATAAAAAAAATTTTCTTTCCAAACTATTATGTTTTGAGACATTTCAAAAAAGTAATTGCCGCGTGTAATGTTCTCATTATTTTATAAATATCTTTAATGCACAACTTCCACAATCTTGTCACTGAAATGAGATTGGTAGGAAACCATGTAGGGAACAACACCATTTGTGTGCAACTGGAGAGACAGCTCCTCTTGTCTAGGGGATACCGCTCATGTATCATGCAGCTGAGGTATTAATACTGCTTGAAAAATAATGGGAGACTATTTTAGATACTATTTTCCTTGTTTGATGACTATTTGCAGACTATTTTTCGTTTAAAAAGCTACTAAAACGACTATTTTTAGGAGCATAACTCAGTGGCAGCCCTTCCCTCACAATTTTAGCCATTGGCAAAAACAGTTTTAGCTATAGGTTTAAGGAGTCTAAGGACCTTTAACCTTCAAATTTTTTAACTTTCATTAAAAAATATGTGTTGTGCATAGCTTAATTCCGAACAATCTGATACCTTATTTATTACCATACGCAAAAAGTTATCCTAAAAATGCGTAATCTTTCTGCATAGAGATTTGTGTTAACAGCAGCTGTTTAAGCCTCTTTTTCTCAGATTCTGGTTTCTTGTTTTGTGTGCATGATATCTCAGAAAATTCTTTATATATTTCCGTAAAACTTTTCATGCATGTTTGTCTGGTTTATTTATATGATCTAAGCCTAAATTTTAGCTAAAAATGAAAGTTAATATTAAAAAATATTTTTTTAAAAAAAAGTTATTTTCGTCCAAAATTTTGGAAAAATTTGATATTAACTTATCAACATTAAAAAAAATAATAATTTTAAATAAATAAATAGATTTAGAGGTTCAGATTATTAGAATAAACCAGAAAAACATGCACTAAAAGTTTTATGGAAATATATTCAAAACTTTCTGAGATATCACGGACGCAAAATGAGAAACTGGCAAAACCGGCACCTGAGAAAAAGACGCTTAAACAGCTACTGTTAACATAAATCTCTATGGGGAAGGTTTACGCATTTTTATGATAACTTGAAAAGTTTTTTGCTTATGGTAATAAATAAGGTATCAAATTTTTCAGAATTAAATTATGCATAACATATATTTTTTCCAGAAAGTTGTAAATTTTTAAGGTTAAAGGTCCTTACAGCCCTTTAAAAGTAGCGATTTGGGGCTCCTAAACAGTGGGGGTCCTAGGCCACGGCCTAGCTGGCCTATTCAGTAATCAGACCCTGCATAAAATATATTTCATGCGAAATTTTGGATTCCCTTCGGTGCCCCTTGAAATTTGCTATGTGGTGCATCTGCCCCGGGTCTTTTTTCCGATTTCTTTGGCTATGTGGGTGCTGATGTTCACCAACATTTTCCAGATTTCAGACTTTCACAGTAACATATTCATTGACTTCAAATTGATTTCATGGTATGCTCACCACCGTATACGCCACAGTTGTTATTCATGCGTTTTATGCACTGCTATGCCTCTATGCTTTTTGTATATTTTTCTTTTTTATGAATATTCTTATTGTTGCTAATAAAGATTCCAAAACACATTTAGGAAGAAGGAATCTTTTCCCCTCTGATGAAGAAAGGATGTCTGATTCTTTAACATCTGATGAAGCCTCTAATCCAACCCTTGGTGAGGAAGGACTGAAAAAATGGAGGGAAAGCAGCGAGAAAAGGGATGACACAACAAAGGTCTGCTTTGAAATATTCTGCTACTACCTACTATTATTTTTGTTGTGCATGTGGAGAATAATTCGATGCTTTTTTCTTAAACAGAAACATTTTGGCACTAAAAAAATTTTTAATTTCGATATTTTGTGGACATTGTTAGAAACTTCTTGAAATTCATGGTTTAAATTTAGGTAGATTTTTCAGATTATTCTGAATTCGCTCTTGTCCATACAACAGCAATATTAATAGTACAGTAGACCCTCGTTTTACGTGGGAGTTACGTTCTACGGAAATGCTGCATAAATCAAAGCCACGTAAATTGAGACCTAATACTAGTGTTAAAATAGAGGTTTGGTTCCGTAGATAACAAAATACTTCATTCTAGTGATGACTAATTGTATAATAAGTTTAGTGTGTACTTATATCGACTTCTGCATAAAGAAAACATAAGTTAATTTTGTGCTCTGTTTGTAAAGGGGAACTGGCTATTACAGTCTTTTGGCAGTCCGTAAGAATTTTTCTCTGTAATTCTTTGCAGAGCATTAACGCATCCATGATCACTTACGTCATTTTTATGATAGAATCTTCCTTCATTAAAAAATCAGAAAGATCATTGCTACTGTCTAGGAAAGACTCAAAATTTTCAATGTGAACATTTTTAATGGTGTGTCACTGATGTCGGTATCCTCGTTGGTTTTGGCTTCCTTTGTCACTCCTAAAAGCTCTTCTTCCAGTGAGTTCTGAACTGTGTGAGTTTAATAACTTTATTTGCACCCGCGTAAAGCCGAAACTCATCCACGTAAAATAAAATAAAGTGTTAAATCTTAAACCCCATATAACCGAAACAGCATAAAATAAACCCTCGTAAAACAAAGGTCTACTATAATCACAATGAGAATTTTGAATGAAAGCTTCTCTGGAGCAAGCATGAAATTTATTCACTAACCTCATCTATATGCCACGGGGCTAAATAAGGAGACATAAGATTTTTGCAGACCCTCCCCCAGGATTGGGTGGGAGGGCGCCGTGCCCAACTTGCCCTTTGATTCTTAGAACGCGCCCAACTTGCCGTTTTATCGGTAAAACGGCGCCCTAATTGCCTTTTTGTTCATGAACTGGCATCCTTTGGATTTAAGATTTTTACTAGAAAAAGGAAGGAGCCAGTGTCTCTTTCTATTGTTTTCCCACAATGACTTTCTTCTAAGTGAAAACAGCGGGCATCCGCCCCTCCCCCTCGCCTCTCAACTAGGATTGCCATTGAGCTGACTATTAGAAAAGCATGCCTTCCATTATCAGTTACCACAAGGGATAAAAAGTGGCCTATTGGGCATTCTAGAGACTTAACAATGTCCTTCCAAGGACCTTTCATTTTTGGGAACACTACTGATAAGCCACTGCTGAATTCCCAGAATCACTTCCTTGCTCCTTGCCTCAGGCTTCCCATCGCCCTTTATTTAATAATGGAGGGCTGTAGCGAAGAATACTGGCTGTCATCCTTTCTCCTTATCGCTTCATGACAAGGGAAGTGTTTCTTTGTCCAATTGACATGTATGTTAAGAAAACTCTACTTCTCTTCCAGCCAGATAAACGTTAAGTTAGCCCTGCATTTTATAATCTTTCAATCAAATTCATATTTTTAATAGTGCTTTTCCATTTTGAATTAGAATTAAGTAGATGTAATGGAGCGCCACAAATCCACCAACCTAAAATCCGCCAACGTCCAAAATCCGCGCCATTTTTTTTCCGTTTTTTTTTCCTGCGCTGCGAATTTAATCTTTTTTTTTCCTTAAATTTTATTTCAGTTTAAATTAATCAAAATCACGATTACTTGCTGAAACAGCTGTTTTAGCGGATAATATGCTCTGTTTTATTATTATGCTTTATACGCACTCCGATAATTTTTTTATCTGAAAAATACGTTTGTATTTTTGCTCAGTTTTCTTCACATTGTGTACTATTCAAAAAATAATAAGAAATATCGAAAACTGAAAGCAGATGCTAAAAGATTGCTGCAGATTGACAGCAAAACGCTAATATTTTGCGTGACACGTGGCATCAAAGAAACGCAAAAATATTACAAAAATAAAGAGAATTCAGCATGTAAAAGTCAAATGTGGATGATTTTTGACATTTCAAATGAAAACAAATGACCTTTAATTATTGAAAATAAATACTAAGTGCTTTGAAACTAGTGCTGTTTATTGGTTTTTGTTTCCTTATGGTGGTGGTTTCTCCAAGAGCAATTATTACTTTTGGATTTAAAAGTCTTAAGTTACAGCTAGTAACAGCTGAAAGAATTAGTTTTCCTCCCCCTCCCCCTTTTATAGTTCATTCTTTGTTTTCCAATTTAGAAATCAAAACTAGAGATTATTAAAAAAAAAAAAGCAGAATGTCCAAATTTTCAGATCATATTAATTTGTTGTACTTATGTATATCTGCTTACAAAACATTATTTAGCCACAAGCAGAAACTTTTACTTAAATATATATTCATTGTTAGATATTAGTAAATCAATTGTTTTACATAAACAAGCCATTCTTGCTTAATGCAATTGTTACCAAATGTTTGTGACATCTCAAAGTACTTTGTGGTAACTAATGTAAGTCTAATTCATGTTAAAGTGTGTCGTTGGGGAAAGTTATTATGTACATAATTCATCAAAATCTTAAGAGAAACGTGAGTTAAGCTGTTAGATTTGCCTCAATTACCACTCACATGCTCTCAAAACCAGCCTTAGCAAAATTTTGTACTGTTTTCTCTTCTTTTTTTCTTTCCTTTTTCTTGCAGATGCTAAAAATCCTATGGCTTTTAGTTGCTTTCTTTTTTTAACCCCCCTTCCTCCCCCCCCCTCTTCCCCAATTTTTAGTCCCAATCGCCTCCTTTGAAAATGATTATAAACTATTCAAATGTCCTACGAAGTAATTCATAAATGTTTCAAAGTTTTTTTTGTTGCGACAGTAAGACATTTGAATCCAGGAATAACAGTAATATCCTACGACTATATCCACTGATGCTTTGAAGCTATAATTAACCATAGATCTTAAAATAGAATAGATGTGCCTTCTCCCCACTTTTCTCCTCAGAGCTCGCGTCAACATCCCCCGTTGGACATCACGTGATCAAGGGACACCTCTCACAAGAAACTGTTTCCCCTATCGAAGAGAATCACTTTGCGCCGTGATCATTTGCACAATTAAGGGAAATTAAAGCATTTAACCCATGGATTAAATGCTTTAAGCATGGGTTAAACTCCCCTTTAAGCATGGGTTAAATTAAAGCATTTAACCCATTATTAAAGAAAAAGGGAACTCTCTGTCTTTCACGTAACACCTCATATTTTTCACTAAAAGTAATAATTAAAAAAGTAACAATTTTGTTTTCATTAAGAAATCGCAAATGTATTTGTTGTACTTTTGCAAAAAATGTCCTTTGTTACTTTTTAAGTTATTACATTTTAATGAAATGTGGGACAAAATGACAGCTTTTTCATGGAATGGTCCATTAGATATTTTCCCAATCATAACTTTTGAAGCAGGCGCACAAGCTATTTAAACTTTTTTTCAAGTGCTTTAAATACTGAGTAGAAATAGACGTCTTCAAAAATGTTAAACAAAAATTGACCTTATAAATTTCCTTTTATTTCAATAAAATTTTTCAAATACAGATAAATGGTTTCAATGCGTGCTTTTTCCCACAACTTTTGAAGCCAATGCAACAATTTAACATAAAACCCTATCTAAAACCATAAACCAATTAGAAATACAAATGTAAATAGTATCGAATGTCAATTAACTCAATTAAATAATATTCTAAGATTCGCATGCGTTTCGCACCAACACTCTATTAGCCAAACAAATAACTTTGGTTTGATCCTGATTTTTAAGCAACTTCAGTGTTTTTTTTTTTTTTTTTTTTTTTTTTTTTTTAAGTACTCAGAAAATAAATTCATTTGCAATTATAAACTACATGAATGGTCATTTGACTTCCGCCCCCTCCCCAATTTTTCTTTTCTTTTTTTTTCGTCCTACAGGATATGACAATTTTGACACTTTAAACTCGAGGGTGAAGAAAACTAGTGATTATTGTCCCTCAGCAATATTAATTTTGTCACTTTCCTACTTGTTGGTCTTTGTGAATTATTTTCATTGTTTGAATTGACTGCGCGATACATTCCAACGCTTCAATATTTAGTAACGACTAATTTTATAAACTTGTTAACGAGAAAATCTGCTGCTTCTGTTTCCAACATATGCTTATTTAAACTTAGAAAAACGGAATTGGAAATTTTTCTCATAACTCGTGTGGCTTCATGAGTAACATTATATTTTTGTGTTTTACTTGTTGGATATAATTTTAGATGTTATAGAGCTAATAGCCTACAGCTAAGCTGAAAATTAGGCAACTCATTTCCAACTGAAAATTTGAGGGAGTGGTCTGCCCGAAGAAAATAAAACATGAATCATTCTTTACACTGGAAAACATTTATTTAACATGTATTATAAAATGGTTACATTACAATAGTTTGGTCCTCCGAAGAAAATTTAATTATGTTAAATCAAAAAGATCTTACAATAAGTCCATGCAGGTGTCAAAAAGTCCTGTCGATGTTCCACAGTGAATTCCCCACAGGTAGAAGGACGGCATCGCAATCTCCCCAGAATTGCAAGCTGGTCAATTCACACCTTAGGAGCCAAATTCACCATATCCGGGAAAAATATCGAAGATGGACACGATCCTTTTTCTTTGCTTTGGAGACCAAACGACCCACTTAAATTGGACTATAACTTTTCACTTTTATGGACGTCATGACAGCACGCGCTTCCAAAACTGAAGACATCAATAACGAATCATTCAGAAAAGATCAGACCTCACCTGAGAGGCCAGTAGCAAAAACTTATGAGGACATGGACGAACACATTCACAAACACAAACAAAACGAGAAGACAAGTGAGAGAGAGTGAGCTATGGCCGGTCTGCGTATTTATGGCCAGATCCGACCGTGCTCGTAACAATGTGACGTTACCTTATTTGCATATTGCAAGAACAACTCAACCCAAAAAAAACGCAGCTTGCAGGTTGCACAGTTCTTATTTAATTTGACATTCAGCACCCAACACCTCAACATGATTATCTCATGTGATCGACATGTGCTTTGTCGGAAGTTTACCGACATCTGCCGAATGACGGCAACCAATCATAGCGTGCCACATATTTTTCCGAACACTTCCAATTCAAACTCGGACATTTGAGTGTCGGTGGCAGGTGGATGGGATTTCCTGTGCAAGATTTTTCCCGGAATGGCAAAAGGTAAGTTACAATTTTTTTTTTTTTTTTTTTTTTTTAAACAATATTGGTGAAATCCTTCACGAAACAAAAATAAAGGCATTTAGCCCAACATTACTCCCAAAACTTTTTCACATTCTCGCTCAGTTGTTCTTTACAAATGTACATATTTCAATGGTTGCAATCTTGCAATAAGTTATCATACTTGAATGTGTCTCAAAATTCTTAAATTTTATTATGCCTATTTTTTAGTTTATTGTAGTTAAGACTGCGTTGCAGTTGTCGCAGTTCACAACAGAGTGCACTTGCCGGACAAAAAATCCAGCGTAGCCAGAAACATCACTAATATACTCCGTCATGTTAACTGAGATGATTTCTGAATTTTCCAAATCGTCGTCAAAGGAATCGGAAAAAAAAGGCTTTCTTTCAAATCATTTTTGCTACGCTTCAAATTTAATCTTAGCATTTGAAGGTTGTTAAAATCAGCGCAATTTAAAGAACTGAACTCCTTAAATTTCCGTATGAATGAATGATCTTTTTTTCGCACTTTGAAATTGTCCGACGATTATTGTTGAATCCCCCCTCACAACCTGATCGCACTAAAAAAAGTTTCAAGGTGATCCTGAGTAAGCTTATAAGTCATTATGCAGTTTAGAACTGGAATTCGGGCACCTACATACTTTTCATATGTTCCCAGCACACTTTTCATAGAAATTAGGAAACTTAAAAATCCAGTTTTTCGAGGACATACTATAACTAATTTTCCATCACTTGTTTTTAGTGATTTAATATAATGTTCGGCATCTACAATAAATTGCTTAAAATATTCTTAATTTCGACTCTGCAGGGGACTTTTTTTGCCTTTAGCAGAAAGAAAGATTTCTGTTACTCAGAAAGTCCACTATGTCTTTATTTTTTAATAAAATTGGCACCAGCATCGCATTCATCAAACCTTCTTTCGCTAGAAAATCTCAGATTCACACATATAGAGATTTCTCCTATAAGTATAATGAAAATCTTCAGATAATCCTAGATTTTTAATGATGCTTCGCATTGTTAGATCACTGCTGCCCGAGAAGAGGGAGACACGATGTCCCTTGATCATGTGATTCTCGGCAGAATCATGATGACCCCACTTTCTACGGGCGAAATACGCTGCGTTGTAGGAGAAAGGCCTATCTATCCCTTTTAAAGATCTATGTAATTAACATGCCTTTTAGTTTCGAAAAAGTGCCCTTTTTTTGAAAAACAGCACCCTGCCCTTTTTTAATCCTGGGGGAAGAAGCTCTGATTTTTGTCACAAGTAACTTGTACGTTGTGAAATATAAATTACTTTGGGAAACCATAATATTTAAATGGTTCTAATTAAACTAGCAACAAATAAGTCTCAAAGAGGAATAAGGATTAATTTTTAGTGTCAATCGTTTCAAGTTTTAAGCGGATATATATATATATATATATATATATATATATATATATATTCTTTTTTGGTATGGAGCATTTATATGTGAAAATAAGGAAGTTTCGTGATTGTAGTGATTGTAACACCGTACTATTTCTGAAATACATTTACACTAAAAAGAATGAAATAAAAATATTTTTGACAAAAAAAAAGGAACCAACTTCAAAACTGCATATAAAATTGCTCTGAAAGGTGTAAAATAATTTTATTCTTTGAACACCATCCATAATACTTTTGCCCATGATTTTTTAAGTTGACGCAAAACCAATAGATAAAATCATTCATAGTTATTATTCAACTACAATGAAGTTTTTATATTGTGAGTAAAGAATGCTTTTCTGATTAGTATTGTCTAACAATATTTTCTCAACGAAAGTTAACGATTAATATTGTGTTTAACAATAACTGCGTTCAATCACCTAGGAAGCTTTATTATACCTTTAATGGTTTTTCATCATAAAATGTGTTTTGTCCTATTTGTAGGAGTTAGATGACAGTCAGCAGCCTTCTAAACATACTGAATCTCCCAAGAGAAAAACACAAAATAAAAGAAGTTCACCAGTTAAAGCTGATTCACCACCAAAAAAAGGTAAGGTTCTCAGATATTTAAATTATTGGTAAGACTTTTAAACACAGCAATAATAATTGATCCAGCGCTTTGCTATTTTTGAGAGTCATGTATTTATATGTGATTATTGTTTATTGTGGAAAATTAAGATTAACAATGACAATTGCTCAAAGTCATGGAAACTCGGTTTATCTTGCATTTCGGGCTCGAAAACTTCCAATATAAATTTGTCAAAGCGATGTTTGAAAAACTTCAAAAGTAGAGAAGGCAACTGTTCTCGCTCCCCTCTTTCCCCAGTAGTATTCTGTTATGTATTAAAAAAAATAATAAATGGAAATCATTTCAGTGTTTGGAATAAGTTGAACGAATTTCATTTCCTCAAAGTATTCTCTCTAATTATTATTAACTTAGGAATTCATTAAAGTAAATGCATTTGAATTCAATGAGACACAAAGATTGTTTAGTTTTGTAATTGCATGTTCTTAAATGGAAATGTTAACTAATCCTCTAGTATTATTACATGTGTGTCAATCAGTATTATCTATTTCATCAACTGTTTTTAGTTAGAATAGTGTTCTATTGAGTCATTCCGTAGTGCACCATCTAGTGGCCCGAAAAGATAGTCTACGTGATCAGAATGTGTATTTAGATCTCGTAGTGGTTTCATTTTTATCAACAGTAGAACCTCCAAATGCCACTCCATTTGCCATTCTCCCCACCTCTGTATTTTGACCACCTCCCAAAATTCCATGAACTGAATGCACGTAATAAGTTTCCTGTGGAAATCAAAGCTCTCTATATTGACCACCTCTTTATGTTGACCCCTGAAAAATAAGAGTGCTGCTTGCAATGTTAATTTTCTCTCCTAAGTTGACAACTTTTTCTGTTTTCTGGTATAATCCCTCTTTGTGTGTCAGTTTCCCAGAACTTTTATGTTTGTTGTCTATCTCCTCACCCAGTATCACATTGCTTATTTGTGGTGTGTTATTAGAGAATTAACAGAAAACACTACATGTCACCTGATCGGCAGTTATTTATTTGCTACTCACTTTCTCAAGAAAGATGTCCATTTCGGTTCTACTCACACCTTGTATGAACTTAGCTATTTGTTTTACTCTAATTTTGTTTGTAAGTTTTCAATCTATATGGCCCAAAGAGCAATACTGTGAGAACTCACATTGAAGGAGGAAGTTCTACGAAACAAAAACTCAAAAAAGGAATTTCTCTTTCTTTCAAAAATTGTGAGTAACAACTACAAAACTGTTCGATTTCAACTTGAATTTAAAACAAAAAATTAGGCATACATATTGTGACCTCAGAGCAACAGTAAGTTATCTAGGCCCAGGAATAACAGTAAGGTATCCATCCTACTGTTACTTTAAAGCGACAATGTATTATGTTGTAGTAAAAGTAGCACAAAATTTTTTGTAGCATTAATCAGTTCCGTATGGTGAACCTCAGCCTGAAGCTGGATCTGCCCTTGGTTGATATTAAGTGGACACTGTTGTCGGAAGAGTTGGAAAGTTAATGAAAGAATAATATGAAGTACTAATTCAAATCAACTCAAAAGTAAAAAAATGCAGCTTATGTTATGCACTTTGGGGGTGGGAATTCCTATGCTTTTAAAATCAATTCTTAAAAGGCAGTGAGAAGCAATTGGGTTGCAAGTGACAAAATAAAAAAATTGGAGATTACCAGTACAAATGGTATGTGGACCCATCGTCTGTCTTGGGGCAAGATATAGTACTAGAGCCCTGTTTGGTGCTGCTGTTCTACATGATTTAGAAACATTTTTTAATGAAATCCTACCTAGGATCTGAACTTGAAACATGGTTTACTCTTAACTTTAAATATAGTTACTTGCATCTCTTTGGTTCTCACTGCTTCAATTAATGTTTTTATCATTTATTGTAAAATGTCATGTAGTATTGCTAGGAAAAAACTTAGTTTTCTGATGTGAAAATTATTTTATTTTAAACAGTAATATAAATGAAAGCAACTAATGTTGAAACATTAAATTTTACTGGTGTTAGTCCTTTTCCTAATGCTTTTAAAGCAGGGTTGTCCCGATTGGACAGAATGGATTTTTTTTAAAAAACCCATTTAAAAAAACCCATTATTTAGCCCACTTTTGGGTTTTTTAAATTTTCTGAGAAGTTGTTTAAAAAAATTAATTAATTTAAATACTTTTACAATTTAAACTTTTTTTATTTGTTCTTCACCACAGACAATGGACATAAAAAATGAATTTTGAAATTTAATAGTATTTCTTAACTCTCTTAACAGCATTAAAAAGATACTTCAAAGATTAAAAAAATATATATTTAACTTTTTTCTTTTACTAGTCAATAAATAACTCAAATTATCTTGACTAAGTCCTGTCACATCTGATTTTCTCAATATTTGTAGATTGTGCAGAGGAAACTACTCTAGCTAAAAGGCTTTTATTTGAATTATTTTCTGCAAATCAACACGTCACAAATCTCGAATAAACAAGGTATATTTTTTAGAAATTAACAGGTGTTACAAACGGTCGGACAGAAAACAGAATAGGATGTACAGTATTTTCATTATCTTACAAAAAAGTTTAATATTTCTTACTCTGTACACAGAAATAGAAAAACAGGCAACATAAAATTCAAAGAAATGTCTTGATTAAACTGGAATTCAGTAAATAGGGATTTAAACTACTTGAGGTTCTACAGTAGTTTTGCAAAACAAAATCATATGCAATAAAGTAAAATGCAGAAAAAAAAAAATGTAGTAATTAAAAATGAACAATAGATTTTATCACTCAAGAAGTAACTTTGCCTTAACTGTTGGTAATCATGGAAACTAAAAAATCTGAAACTTAATCATTCTTGGGCTTTGTCGTTTTTTATGCATTTCATTAGAAAATGCTGAATTTTAACTAGTTTTCCAGCTTTTTTTTACCCTAAGACAATTTCTGCACTTTGTTCATATACTTACGCTACAATATGCTACAAGTGCCCCCCATTTTCCCTAAAAAAAGACAAAAAAAAAAAAAAAATTCTTTTAAAAAACCCAGCTTTAGTTGGGTTTTTTTTTTTGGGTTTTATTTAAAAAAAACCCTGGGTCCATGGGCTTTTTAAAAAAAAAACCTGGGTTTTTGCCAACCCTGTTTTAAAGAAGTTGTGACTCGTTTTTTTTAAAGATTTTATCTCTTATAGATCTTAAATGAGTTTGTGTATCATAGAATTTTTGAATAAAGTTTTCCCATGAAATATTTTTTGTTAGTTAACTACTAACTTCAGTGTAATGAAGAATTAAGAATTTCATTTTTACAATATTTCAATGGCTATTAAAACCAATCATTTTTATTTAGTGGAAAAAAAAGTTCCAAGCTCTGATGTAGAAGAATCATCAGTGTGTTCCAGAGACTCTGAAGACATTAGTAATAATGCTACTTGGTGCAGAGAAGATGCAGAATCGTCTGACGTCAAGGTAAAATGGCTACTTGTGAAACTAGCTTTAGCATACATTCTCGTAACAATAAATTAAAAAACAATTTTAATATTGATTGATTTAAACATAGTAGAAATATCAACAAAATAAAAAATGAAAGTGTGGCATAAAGTAATAAGATATGAAAACTAATCATAAAAATATAACTTAATTAAAGTTTAAAAAGAACTTTCTAAAATTAGGGATTAAAGTAATTTAACAAGTCTCTGTCAGTAGTCATCATTTAATGTGAGCTGCGGGTATATTTTGAAAGATCATTGGAAAAAAAAACTGCACAGCCAAAATTTAGAACATTTTCATGAATTTTGTCTGTAATTTTATTTACATGCTCTAAAAAATAATTCCTCCTAGGATTCAAATATTGCATCAGTTGATATGGAAGCAGAAGCTGACAGTCGTATGTCGCTTTCGGTCACCACCGAATCTGAAAAACAAATGGATGACGTCGAAGGCTGCGAGTCTTTGCCTGGCTCTGTCATGACTGAGTTTTCACCTCTTCCTTCCAATGACGCAAAAGAAGATAAAGATGTGTCGCAGTCGGGAAAGCGAGACTGGTATCCTGGATCTAGCCCTAAAAGTTCAGAACCTGTGTCACAGAGGTAATTTCTTGTTTAATTGGCATGACTTATTAAAGTTGATCCTTAATTTAAAAACTATTGTAGCAGTTGATGTATTTAGACATTGATTACAGGTGAAAATACGCAGCTAGTACCTCAGGGCATATTTTAAGGAAATTTGACTGTGTGGACAACTCCAACTTCCTCGGAAGGGGGGGGGGATAGTAAATGTGCAGTTTATGTTCGTTGAATAATCTTCAAAAAAGAGTTGGGGTGTGAAAATTGGAATTAGAGAAATTATTGCTAATGGTCGTTTTGTTCGATAGGAAATGAGTGTAAAGAACATAAACACTTTGACTCAGCATTTAAAATAGTTCAAACAGTCACTGAGTTTTTGAATATTTTTAATTTCATTCATTATAATACAACCAATAGATCCATTTGAATGTAGTTTCTTTTTCTTAGGTTCACCAAAAAATGCATCTTTAATAGAAATTTGCTGCTGTGATTTTCTTTTAGCTCTCATACTTGCATACTCGATCGAATGCAAATGCAACAGAATATAATAGTGTAAAAACAAATGCTTCAAATGGCCACGCACTACAAGCTTTGTACAGGACACATGGGTCCGGTTTCACCTAAAAAATGGCTAACAAACCACAAAACTCTGTTTACTTGTTACGTGCTGCCATCTATGAGTTTTGGAGTGCGAGACATCGTTGTTTAATAGTTTTATTTATTTAAAAAACATTTGCTTGTGGGTACAGTTAGGGGTCACGCTTTCATTTTTTTTACAGAAAAATAAGTATATAGAAACACATAACCGATGGAAAAATTTAGGAAAATGTAGGTGGGCAATTTTATTTGACTGTGGGGCCAATTTTATTTGTGTGGCAATTGCCCAAAAAACCCCATTAAAATATGCCCTGTAGTAAATGGTTTATCAACTTGTATTTTTTAAGCCTTTGCCCATAAAAAGTACCTATTTAGCTATAGTATAATGCTTTTATTTCAATTTGTACTCACTGCTTTGGGGAAATACCCTGTTTTATTCATTTCACATATTTTGTGGCACTGTTTGCCCCAAAGTGCTTGTACGGCTATCCTGTCCTTTAATTTTAATATTACACACATTACCACTTCATCACTTTGCATTATGTAGAGCAAGGGGGGCTTCTGTTCAACTCAAATATTGAAGAATATATATCTTCAATATTTGAGTTGAACTGAATCATTGCTTCGGTCTCACGTCTGGTTAGTGCTAATTCTGTATTAGCTACCAGTTTGTTTGGCACTCTTAGCTTCCTTAAGAGATTTTCCACCTCCAGCTCAGTCTCTCCTATGCCGGGCTGACGAGTGCCAATAAGCACGAAACTGCAGTCCTCTGCTGGAATTGACTGAGCTGGCAGTGTAGTTCATGTATTTCTGCCTTAGGCCCTGGCTATAGGGTGGTAACTTACTGAATATCTTAAGGGATGTCCTGCATCATCAGCATCTATGGAACATATTTTTTCTAATTTTTTATTCATCTAAATCAAGATTAGAAATAGACTGGGTTTGCAAAAAGCCTCTAAATTGAGTGTGTATATTATATGATGCTAAAACCCAATCAGGGTTGACACGCACCCGGAAAACATGAAGAACCTGAAATTGTCAGGGAAAATGAAAATCTCCTAAAATGGTCTGGGAAATGTCATGAAAAATCATAAATTATTGAAATTTCTGGAAATGTCGGGGAATTCATTCCCTATTTTTTGATCAAAAATGCTGACATACGGTAAATGTTGCATTCCAGATATGCGAATTTTCCTGATAGTATAGGCGAGAGAAAAGAAAT
The DNA here is from genome assembly GCF_026930045.1 of Uloborus diversus. Taxonomy (NCBI): domain Eukaryota; kingdom Metazoa; phylum Arthropoda; class Arachnida; order Araneae; family Uloboridae; genus Uloborus; species Uloborus diversus. The sequence goes on from NC_072731.1 coordinate 12,962,821, forward strand.
GCAAGTTCATTTTAGAGGACTGAATATAAAAAGGTTACAAAAAAAGAAAGAAAGAAAAGAAATATCTATATGAAAATCATAAATTTCTGATTTTTGTCATTAGATTTTACTTTGCTTTTGAAAAAAAAAAAGCCATGCTTGTCTAGAAATTACTAGTATTTTCCGCAATGCATCTGTGGCCTTATTAGTATTTTAAGGGCCTTCATTCTGCTTTTTTTTCCCTTGCATGCTGTGAATAATGTTCATAAAAATTTTTTAAGCATTATTTGGTTCATAAAGTAGATTTATTTACATCAAGAAATATGTTGTATTAGTATTTCATAATGCAAGTCGGCATTCATTAACCTGGAATTTTTTTCTAAAAGTGCCTGGAAAACCTGGAAATGTCAGGGAATTTAATTCTTGAACTTTGATGGCAACCCTGCCAATGTGGAAGTAGAAGACGGGGAATATGAATAGGATTATGATTTGTATTCTGTGTATTGTGTAAACATTTATAAATAAATCCACTTCATATAGCTTCCCAAGCTATTATTTACTTATAACTCAATTTTGATATTTTTAAAGATTGTTTTGAATTTATATTTATGTTTTTAACTATCAGTTTTCACCATGTGGGAAAAACATAGTATTTCCCATTACGGTAAATACCAGTTTTTATCATGGTATTTACCAGGGGTGAGAAAAGCCTTGCCAACCCTACTATTCACTAGAGGGGGAAGGAGACAGACAGACTGACAGAAATTTTTCCCCATCTCAATACCTTACTTTCCAATTTTTAATTTTTCAGTACTTATTTAATTATTTTATTTATTTTTGACTTTTTTTTTTGTTTTTCGCGTTATTTTTAAGATTAAGGCTTCTTTCGTGCCTTTTTCTTCTTTCTCTGACCTTTACTGAGAAAGTAGGTTAAAAATGGGTGAATGTTGTTGAAGCAAATGTAATTGAATTTCTAAATGCATAAAAAATTGTGACTGATGCATGAAAGTAAAAACAGCTAAAGAGCATAAGTTTTACACATCAATAGTTGGCTAGTGTGAAAATGAAGGTGAATTTCTAATAGTAATTAAATAAATACATTTTTTGAAAAAATTAAAAATTGAGCTTTTGAAGAGTTGAAGGTTCTGAAAATTTAATGATAAATAATGAAAATTGGATTAACTTACAGCTATGTATCAAAACTAATCATTACATCATACACTGCTCACTGATTACTCTGCTGTTACTCTTACTGACCTCTTTGCTGATAATTGTTCTATTCGAAACAACTATTTACAATTATATTTTATTTTATAAACAATAGTTCTGAAGAATCGGAAGATTCTGAATCGGATACCTGGGAGAACCAACAAAATAAAGGCTCGTCACGTTCTACAGGACAGCGATCACGAGTCAAAAGGTTATTATCTCTTTATCATCTTTAAAAAAATTTTTTTTTGATATTTTGAGAAGATATAGATTGTTTATTGTTTCAAATATTTTTAAATTCAGAACCTAAAAATACTTTTAAATTTTTCTGCTTGTATAATTTTATAAGCGTTATTATTCTATTTTTTTAATCTCATTAAAGCACTAATGCTTACATAAATTATACAACTGTTTTTAACATAAGTGTTCGATTAAGGTTTTTTTTCTGCATTTGAAGTTACTGTTTACAGGGCCATTATCTATTTTACATAGCTTGAATTTTCCTAAATTCATGGTGATTAACAGTCACCTTCACGATTGTTGGCACTTTGCAAGTCGCAAAAATCAAATATTTTATATACATGCTGCTTGCAAAATTGTAAACAAACAGCACTTCATGAAGAAAATTTGTTTCAACTGCTTGGTTTTAGCAACCTTGGTGTTTGTTTTGAAGTAAATCCTTTGAAAACCTAATGCCAACAGTTGTGAGATGAACTATGCCCAGGCCCGTGCTAAGCACCCAAAGAGAGGCGGTGTACAGACCAGTTAGAGGATGCCAAGTTTAACAAGTCAGAGGTGTATTCATACAATAACTGTGTGGGAGTGTGACTATTGCCTTATGTAAGGGGGGGGGGTACTGGAAATGAAATTTTAAAAAACAAAGTTAAGAAATGAAGCATGTCGTTTTTCTTTCATAAAATCATGAATAATTTAAAGAGTTGAAATGAAATTAAATGTTTCAAGTGACAAAAATGAAAAAAAAAAGATTTTTACCTTTAATCTGAACTTTGCTTAAACCGTTCAACTATTTTTTTTCTGAGGACTCAGAAGCTATTTTTGGTAATCAATTAAATCCTTAATGTTAGTGTTTATTTATATGTATGTATGTGTGAATGTATATATACGAGGGCGAGTCAAATGAAAGTGAGCCAACCTACCCTGCGCAATAATGGCTCAGTCCATCAACCGCGACGCATGCGCGCAGCACACAGGCAACCCTCATTTACAAAAGTGATACGTAAGTGTGAGGATAATAGTTCTTTAATGTTCCCATAATCCGGGTTGAAATCGGTTCGTGACATAATGGACGCTCCAAGAGATGAACAGCGTGGTGTGGTCAGGTTTTTGACTGCTGAAGGTGTTTCCCAACACGAAATTAGTCGCCGTATGGCTGCCGTGTACGGTGAACATTGCATTTCATTGGCCACTGTGAAGCGTTGGTGCAAACGGTTCAAAGAAGGACGTGAAAGTTGCAAAGACGATCCAAGACCGGGCCAAAGCCACCGTGCAATCACCCCCAACACAATTGCACAGGTTGATGAGCTGATTAGACAAGAACGGAGGATAAGCATTGATGAACTGGCAGAGCATGTGAACATCAGTCACGGTTCGGTTCACACCATAATTCATGACCATCTTGGTTATCGGCTCTTGTGTGCTGAATGGATGCCCAAGATTTTGAACGACCGCCAGAAGACAGAGAGGTTCGGCGCTGCCTTGACTCATCTGATCCGGTATCACAATGAGGGTAACGACTTCTTGACTGCAATTGTGACAGGGGACGAATCATGGTGCCACCACTACGAGCCTGAAACACGCCGGCAGAGCTTACAGTGGAAACATTTGAATTCGCCACCCCCAAAGAAAGCAAAGGCCGTCATCTCCGCAGGTAAGGTGCTGTTGACTTTTTTTTCGATCGTCAGGGGCCATTACTGATCGAATTTGCTAAACCTAGAGAGACTATCAATAGTGCCCGATATTGCGAAACGCTGGATCGCCTGCGTGTCTCTATCAAGAACAAACGACCCGGAAGATTGACGAATGGGGTCATCTTGCTGCATGACAATGCCCGTCCCCACGTCGCTGATGTGGTTAAGACAAAACTGGCGAAGTTCAAGTGGGAAACGCTGCATTATCCGCTCTACAGCCCCGACCTGTCGCCTTGCGACTTTCACATTTTCGGGCAATTGAAAAAACACCTAAAGGGAACCAGATTCGTGTCGGACGATGCCGTGAAGGAGTCAGTTTCAGAATTTTTGAAGCAGCAACCCAAGGAGTTTTATGAGAATGGAATCACGCGACTCGTTAGTCAATGGGACAAATGTTTAAATGCCCATGGTGATTACTTTTAAATAAAGTACTCCTTTTGTCATATATTCGCATTGGCTCACTTTCATTTGACTCGCCCTCGTATATATATATATATATATATACACACAATGTAAAATCAAGCCTATTTTTTATTGTTAAATTTCTTTTTCGTAAACTAAAACAAGAAGTAAATAAGTATTTTAGACTTGCTTACTGCTGCTTGGGTCGTAATGAGACGTCTCACTGTGGCCCAAAAAATTTGTCTCATTGTGCCCCAAACAACAAAATAAAGATTTTTGCTTCATATTATTAAAATAAACCATGTGTTAAAAATAATATAGCTGAATAATAGAAGATTAAAGTGTCATTAACAACATAAATTACAACACTTAGGTTAATTGTTGAAGTTATTCAAGATTATATGATAGATGCAAAAAATTATCTAAATAACTTTCAGTGTGTCCTAACAGTAACTAATTTTTTTCTACAAAACAAAGCATGGAACTAGGAATTCTGGGAAGCATTTTGGCTAGGTTTACTCCTCCTAGGTGGTGGTAGCTGTCAGAATTGTATTGTTTATTTTTGAATTTACAATGTATCATTGAGGCCCACCCTCCCCTATATTTTTATTTGAGATGTTTTCCCCCCAGTAATGAAACTGTCAGGATATTAATGTTCTTTTTTAAATATCAGTGAATGCTTGTTTGTAATGTTGCATACAGGGAAAATACAGGGAATTTTTCCCCCAATATTGAGTGGCAACCCTGGGCAAATAAAATTAATTAAATTTTTAAATATTCAAAACATATGGCAATGATTCTAACATGTAAAGCAGTTGTCGGCAGCCCGTCGATCGCGATTGGCCCGTTAATATAGAGCCCGTTTTCAGTTGATTGCGGCAATATTTTGTATTTTGCTTCCAGTCGGAAAACATAATTTTCCGGATCATTAAATCGGAGTGTCAGTCATTTTTTTTCCGGCTCTGCAGCCCAGTGGGTTTAACATCAAAATTGATAGTTATTTGAAAAAATTACAAACTTTTAATGCTCACTGGCATTTTTACTGTCATCATTTTATCAACTGTAAAGCAAGCAGTAATAGTTTAAAAATATTTTGATATAATTTAATGGTGTTCACATAACATTATTTTAGAAATTTAAAACAACTTTTTAATAAATTTCAAAGTATGTTTTTATCAGAGTTAACCTACAATTTTTAGTCAGCAGAGTTTCAACTTAACCATCTATAGTGTATACATCACCTCCCACCCACAGCTTTCCCGTTGATCTTTGTGTTCATTAAACTTAAAAAGTCGATCTTCAGTCAGTTTAAGTTGCCGAACTCTGATGTAAAGATTCGTTTTGTTTTGGATACTGGAAAGTGTTTTACGAGATCATTAAAAATTGCTTGACTGATATTTCAGGGTTCTTAGGGGTCATGGAAATCCTGGAATGTCATGGAAAGAAAATAAACAAATTTCAGACCTGAAAAAGTCATAGAAAATTAATATTTTCATTTAAAAGTCATGGAAATTTATTTGAATTGAAGTCATGGAAAAATATCTTGGGCAGTAGCAAAGTAACAGTAGCTAAAAGAGAATTAGAAATCTTGAGTGATTTAACCGCATTGTATGTAAAAGCTATTAATACTCGAAAATTGAACACTCTCAAAAACAAATCTGAGTTTAGGAATCCTATTGCACCTGCTTCTGTAACTGCTGCCCGCCTTTTTATGTAATGTGATTTTACTGCTGAGACATCCCTAATTTTGAATTCACCATTATTTTCAGAACTTCTTACATGTTACACTTTGTGTATTAGTGGACTTAGCATGTTCTGCGTTTTGCCATGCCCACTTAAAAATTGTAATTTAATTGCATTTGAGTTTTTTTCAACCACTCGTAATTATCAGAGTTTATCTTTATTAGTTTAAAGCTTCAGAAAATAAAGACTTTAGTCAGGCGATAGAACATAAAAATAAGGAAATTCTAATTGTCAAACAGTGCTGCCCAACGTGGCAGCTCGCAAAATGAATCCATGTGGCCAGATGAAATATCTGGTTTAGAAAAATTAATTTACAGTCAAATCCCGATTTACGGGAGGGATGCGTTCCAAGACTCCTCGTGTTAGTCGAAATTTCGCATTGTGGAAAAATGTAGGCATATAACTTTTTTAGGAACAAGCCGAATTCTTTTAGACACTTATAAACACCCCTGAAACTGCTTTAAAGCATTCCTAAACTGTACATTACAGTTTCTTACTTAAAGACCTAAAATTTTACAGTATTTGAAAAGTAAAAAAAAAGCTGTTTTATTCAACATGAAATATTTTAAGATGCACAAAATAAATGATCAAAGAATTAAATAAAACTACACAATATGCACAGTGTGTAGTAATAATAAAATGCTGCACTATAACAGTACTGTACAGTGGAAAAAGTAATAATATTTATGAGTGATATATTATGAGTATATATTATGAAGATGATGATGATTTATGCTCCATGATCAAATCTTTACCTAATATATTTTTAAATAAGGTTGCTTTGCTTTTTCTTTTATAACGTTTGTAATTACGGTAACAGCCTCTCTTCCTTATCTCTTTAACTGACAATACAAGAGCAACTTCTATTTTCATAGTACACTTTGCTTAGACATTACTCTGCAAGCTTCAATATTGAAACTAAGTTCTGAACTTTTTCGGCGATCTTTTGATTCTGATTTTTTAATTGTAGGTATGGTAGATTCATTCATTCTTGTGACATGCTACCGTTGACGTTTGATAGTTGTTCAAGCATGTAAAGAATCTTAACCCTTTTTTTTTTGTTCGAAACTTTCCTTTTCCTGTTCAAGCATGTCGAGAATCTTAACCCTTTTTTTGTTTGAAACTTTCCTTTTCCTCCCATCTTCACAAAATTTAGATGAAATTGTGTGCTAAGATGCCACTACTTTTTCTCAACTGTAACACATAGAATTAAAAAAAAAAAAGATAAATGAAAGATACAGAGTGGTTATTTGATGCACTAACACTGCGATGTGTACACTAGTTTGGTGTGGGAACTTGCACTGTCAATTATGCTAAAGTGATATAATAACATTCACGAAATCAGTATTTAGTAGCCAATAACGAAGCTGATACTTACTTTAAAAGACAATTCGCGTTATAGCCATTTTGGGTAAGTTGAATCGTGTTGTAGCGGGAGTCAACTGTACTCACAAACATGACTTTACTTAATGAATAAAAATACTGTCAAGTTGCATGTTTTTTCTCTTCGTGCAACAAGGTCATGAAAATGTTTATGAAGTCATGAAAAAGTCATAGAATTTTTTATCTGAATTGAGTATGAACCCTGTTCGACAAAAAAGCAAAAATCATACTCACAACAGACGATGTGGTCTGGTGAGCTAGCATCTTATCAATGGATGATTGTATTTGTACATTTTATCAGCTTTGTGTACTAAATCATGGCTGAAAAATTTAAAAAGAAAAGACTGATTTGAAGTCAGTGTTATAGGTTTTGTGAAATCCTATGTATATTGATGCATAAAAGTTTTTTTTTTCCCAAAAATAGGAAGGAAAAGGAATCTCCACAATATAAAGCCTGGAAGAAAGCCATTCATATAGTTTTAAGTGAAGCTTCAGCTCATAAGTAAGTTTCAAAGAGAAATATGTCTCTTCACTCTAGGTCATGTGAGCAGCATTTAATGTTTTATAAAACTTAACTACATATACGTTTAATATTTTCCAGGTACGCAAATATATTTTTGCATAAAGTGACGAATGATGTTGCTCCAGGATACCACAGTGTTGTCAACAGGTAATTTGTTTGTTAAAACCAAAGTGGCTTCAAAACATTTCCCCCCTCGGGTGTGTATGCACATGGATGTTGTTTTGCAAACTTTTTAATTTTTTCCCCAAAAGAAAATTTATTTGTATTACAATTTAATATATAAAAATCTCCAGTCACGGTGTTAGTTATTGATCTCTTTCGAAATGGCTCGAGCGATGTTTATGAAATTTTTTATGTGTATTTGTTAGGTATGATAATAGGACATAAAGTATATTTCATATCGCTAGGTAATTAGGAAGTTTCTTTTTAGAATTTTTTTCACAACAGTCTGGCAAAATATCAAAACATGGCCCCACTAGATGGCGCTTCGGAAACTCTCAATGATTTATAATTTTATTTATTGCCATTTTCTATTTGTAACAAATAAAATGCTTGAAAGTAACTTAAGCAAGGCTTTTGCAATGGTTTTCAGTTTTGCTCTTTGATTCTTTACTGTCATGTCAAGGTGTTTGAACCCCTCCGAAATGGCTTGACCGATTATTATGAAATTTTTTATGTGTATTTGGCAGATATGAGAATAGGTCATAATGATATATCATACCAATAGGTAATAAGTGTGTCTCTATCTAGAATTTTTTCGGCTGCCAAGTGTCGAAATGACGTGACGCTTTGGCAACACATCGAAAAACTCTCGAAGATTTAAAATTTTTATTTGTTGCCATCTGCTATTTGTTAACAAATAAAATGTTTGAATAATTTAAGCAAGGCTTTTGCAATGATTTTCAATTTCGCTCTGATCCTTTTGCAAGAGAATTTTGATAATTGGGAAATTCGCAAATAAAGAATGGAAGGGTAAAACTTGGGGTTATAGGTATTTTTTGATTCCCAATTTGAAAAAAAAAAAAAAAAAAAAAATCAGAAGAAAAAAAATTATGGATAATGACATTTCGATTATACCTCTGGCAGTTTCAGCGGGTCAAGGTGCATTTTTTTTTTGATGGAGAGAGAGATGCACCATGTGAAACTAGCAAAACATTTCTCATTTTGCCAATTCTTGCCGAAATATGATCTAATGATGACTTCGCATTATCTCTTGCATCATTTGGCATTGCAGCAACTTTACTGGATGGATGCAGAACAGTTCATTCAGCATTTAAGCTGCCACTGAATATTCAAAAAAACCCAGATGCAGCGTACATCAAAAGGTAACGAGGCTTTCTGTTACTCTCTTCAAGTGATTTCAGACAAACATTTCCGTCATTCTATATTCATAAGTCGCTGATGAGATTAAAGTTTTTTTGAAATCCTCGCCACTGTATCCTAATGTTGAAAAGGTCCATCTAAAACTTGTACGTCCAAATGCTACAAGATCCATTTGCTGAGAAATTCTCGCACCCATTGTCAGATATCGACAAATGAAAATTTGCTGTCTATGAAAATTTTGAATGCGTAAAATTGTTCACTAATTTCAGCACCATCGTTGATTCGAGAAAATGTTCTCATTGACTGCGATGTACGCACACAATACATGCATCATGTGTGGTTGGCAGAAAGAGCTATATTTTGGTAGCAAAAAATGTGGAGGTTGACGATTTATAAACATCGAGATACGACATGGCGACTTCGTATATAATACAAATCGATTGATACAGTTTGCGATTCTGACGAAGCTTAAATTATCCAACAGAGTTTTTGAATCCTAGACATAATTTATGTGGCATAACAAGGTCTGCCAGGTCAGCTAGTATACAATAAAATATCAGTTCAGTATTAAGTTAATGTTGAGAAACTGGTATCATAAAATAAATTTGTCCAATTGAATTCTTTCTTTCTGCGTTTTCCGTACCTAAGAGAAAGCTCTTGGCTTTTGCTTGCATTCGTATTGGTTCCTGATCGGTTTATAATTTTCTGATTGGTGTTTGGCTAATCCGCTATTTTTATCTTTTAAGCTGCATGCTTATCTGCTCTTGGCTTTTGTCGGATGTCTTTTCATCCATAAGCTCATTACTTTTTGCATTGAAAAAGGCGTTCCCTGTAACGCCGAAACACGTGTCTGCTGTAATTGGCAAATTTGTGCTTTTTTTAACGTTGTTTTTCTTACTTTACTGTTCAGCACAAAGGTATTTATTTATCTTATTTACCCTTAAAAGTGTTGATTGCACAACACATAATTTTAGCTAATCACAGCTCTTTCAGATATAGTTAAGTTAAACCTAAACTGGTGTGATTAGGATGTGCATAGCCTTCACAATGCAGCCAAGTTAGGTTTGCCTCAACTATAGATTATTTTTAATGAATATGTCTGTCTATAGAGAAACCACTTTTTCAACAGATGCTTTCTGTTTGAAAGAAATTAGTGCATTTACTTATTTTTGTGTTCATCTCTCTCTCTTTAATCTACTTTTCTGGTATTAAAATTTTGAAATTCAGCCGAGATTTATTTTTCCCTTATCCTGTGCTGTATTCCAAAGTGAGCTACATTGTTGTATTGCATTACCAGCTGCAAGAGATATTACTTTTTTTTCCATACCATATCTGCAACAGTTTATCCATTTGCTTTTCTGAACAAATTAAGTTTGAATGTTTAAGATTTAACATTTAACTAAGTTTTATTATTGTTATTATTAACCACTTTGCAATTGGGCAGTTCCAGAGATTCATTTTAAATAGACGAAATATCTCTTCAAAAACCAATGGGTGGTTTAATGTTTTCAAATTAACTTGACTATCCTTATCTTTACTAACAATAAAGCCGAAAGTCTGTATTTCCAGATTTCTGTCACACGCTTAGCGCCTAGACCGTTTTGCCGATTTTCATAAAATTTGGCACAAAGTTAGTTTGTAGCATAGGGGGGAGCACCTCGAAGCTATTTTTCGAAAATTCGCTTTTATTCTTTATGTATTCCAATTTTAAGAATCGAGGACCGACTTTTTACCGAGCAAATTATCATAACATGGAACCATAACCTGGGCGAGCAAAGTGGCGAGTAATTCAGCATCCATTATTTATAATTATACAAGCGAACCAAATGACCTTTTAATTTTCTACTACGGGCAAAGCCATGCGGGTACCGCTAGTATATACATAAAAAAGAATATGAAGTAACAGAGTTTTCTTTCATCTGTCATTCATTCTTTGTGCATTAGAGATGTTTATTTTAAAAGAAAAACTGAAGTGTGTTGTTTCTTTTCTTTCTTCAGGCCCATGGATCTCTCCTTAATAAAGAAAAATGTTGATAATGGTGTCATTACGACGACTGAAGAATTCCATAGAGATATGATGCTAATGTTTCAAAATGCCATCATGTACAATAATCGTAACCACGCCGTGTATCGTGTTGCTGTTGAAATGCAAAGAGATGTTATTCATCAAATACAGGTATGTTATTTCCAGAAAAATTTTTCTAATAAATAGATGTTGCTTTTCTAGAACATGTGTCATTCCATACGAAATGAGCAAAATTCACAAAATTAAAGTGGTGGCCACATGGTAAGATTTTTATGAAATTTGGTATACAGCCTATATAAAATTATATATTTTTATGCCTATATAAAAATATCTAAAATATTTTTGTTTAATATTTTTTATTTGGATAGTTACATGTGATTGAAAATTGGTCAAATTGAACAGCATTCTCATGAATGCTAAATGTTGCATTTTTGAAGGCTTGTATCTTATTAACTATTTAATGAAAACATAAAAGCTATATGTTGTTGCAATCTATGGAATAAGGTAATTAATCTTATATCAGTAAAATTTTCAAAGTTATTACAGTTAACTTTTAACGTAGTTTCAAAAAATGCAAATATTTCAGTTTTCTCATAATTAAGCATTTTATTTTTTAATCTCAATCTTTAAGGAATGCTTAGCTTTGCTGAAATTAATACCAATAATGTGCTAAGTATCATAAAAGAAATATCTTACTTTTGAAGTTGTATTTTAAATCCTTGGTCTTCAAAATCAGTTGTAAATTTTGTGACATTTTGTAAAATGATGATTTTCCCCTTCACATACACAAAAAAAATTCAAATGAGAGAAAAATCATGCAACTTTAAAATTTTGCAAGAATATAGAGCTGTGTTTCTAATATTTGTTTGAAGAAACTCGAAGTTGGTTTTCGATTTCCAAATGTAAAATAAAATTCAGAAAAATAGCATTTTTTTTTGTTTTACGGGTCAATCCGTACAGGTTCGACGGATGGGTGCGCTCGACCACTTTTATTTTTTCTCTCAATTGCACCTTTGATTTTTTAGAGGTCATCAAAAGTGATTTTCGTAGTCAAAAATGGGACTTTTAGACCTTTGCATTTTGGCCAAAATCTATTTGAAGCGATTGTTGACTTTTTTCGTTGAAATTTAGTGCACCGCCAGTTTCTTGAAATTCAAGCTCCGAAAACGTAATTTAATCCAACCTTCGATGAAAAGGGGAAGAGGAGTTTTGAAGGGACTCGCGACCAGAAATATTCTGTAATTGAAGGTACACTCATGGCAGTTAATTTGACGCTTTGATGTTAAAGTGCATAAGTTGATAGTCTTACATGCTGAGTTACGTAGCTGTAAGTTAATGCAAGGTAGCACAAAATTGTTATTTTGGTGTTAAAAATCAATATATGCGTTTTGTATGGCCCTTGTCATAATTAGCATATTTTGTTGTAATTTTCTACAGGAGTGCCCATCTTACCCCAAGCTCAATGGCGCAAATCCCCCCCCCCCAATTTTCTCGTTTTCAAATCGGGTTAAACATAACAGTTTTTAGAGTGTTTAATTTCAGTCAAATTCATGGAGGGGGAGGGGGTAGCGCTAACAAATGCCATTTGAACTGAAATATTGTTGGATTGTTGACCAGTCTTGCCTTCCCAAATATTACAATGTGGACCTTGAGTAAACAAGTTTAGGGTACCCCTGAATTTTGCTACACCTTACTTTTTTTTTTCAAGCGTATGAATACAATATGAATCTTGAAATGGAAATTTATTGTCACTAAGATTGGGGGTTCAAAATTGTAGTTTTAAAACCAGTTTTAGACAATCTCTGGTGACGTTAGGGAGATAAAAGGTTTGGTGGCCCCTTCCAGCCAGATAATTTTTCAATATTGAAACTGTAAAAGTGCAATTGTAGATAGTCTAACGCTATGATAAGGAGGGCTCTCTTTAGTTTTCAAAATTGCAGTTCTAAACTCGCAGTTTTAGACTATCTGTGGTAATGTTAGAGAAAGAAGAGATCCTAGGGCTCGCACCAAGAATTTTTTCAAAGTCTTTAAAACGCTATCTATGGTTGAGGGAAAAGCGACGAGAGTGAGGGGGAGGGGCGCTCCACTTAAATTTTCGAACTTGTAGCTTTAAAAACGCAGTTTTGATAGATTTTGATAATGTTAGTGGAAAGTGAATTTCGGTGCCTTTATCCCGGCAATTTTTTGAAATTGATACTCCAAATGCGCAATTCTATGCTTGTCTTTGATCGTGTTAAGGAAAGAGGGAGGAATCAGGGGCTCTTTCCTATATTTTTTTCAAAATTGCAGTACTAGAAAAGCAGTTTTAGATGACTCTAATCACTGTCACACGTATTTATCATTCAGAATTGTGCTACTTCCAGAAAATTTATAAAAAATTGCAAAGAAGTCAAATCGTCTGATCCAGCTTTGAAACGGACACCAACTCCATGCCGTCCGTGTTGTACCCTTCATTGAAAAAACAACAATGTCATTAAATTTTGGAAAGAGTACTAGGGTCATCGCTAGGTCAAAAAACTGAGGGAGGAGGGGGTACGCTTTAGCGGCCCCTTAATTGCTTCAAATGCTTGTTCTAATATGCAGAGAGAGAGAGAAGATTTGGCTTCTGGTGTAGCAGGGATAGTCATATTGCTAGACCTTAGTACTAGCAATATAAATTTAATCGTGAGAAGGATAATATTCAAACAGAATTAGGGGGTGTTGGAGGGCTACCTTCTTGCATTATTTCGAAATTGAAAACATACAAACACAGTTTTAGACTATATTTTAAGTTTGGGAGGAAGGGGAGATGAGGTCCAGGATAGCATCTCCCGATATTTCTTCCAAATTTAAGTTTCCAACACAATCGTACGTTATATTTAATTTTGTTCAGAAGAGGAGGTTCGGGGGCTCTCCCCAATTTTCAAAATTGTTATTTGAAAAACACAGATTTAGACGATCGGTGGGGATGAATTTTGAAGGTTAAAGGTCCTTAGATCCCCTTAAGGGAGGAAAAGATTCGGGGTCATCGGTCTTTATTTTTTCAAAATGCAAACTTCAAGCACGCATTCCCAATTGTAAATGATTTCTTACTGTGATGCGTAAAGGGGGATCCGGGGGGTTTTCCCCTTCAAAATTTTGAAAATTGTAGTTCGAAAAATGCAGTTTTAGACGATCTATGGTGATATTAAGGAGAAGAGAGATGTGTCCCTCCACCCCGAAATTTTTTGAAATTTTGAAGCCTTAAAAACGCGATTGTTGACTTTTTTCGTTGAAATTTAGTGCACCGCCAGTTTCTTGAAATTCAAGCTCCGAAAACGTAATTTAATCCAACCTTCGATGAAAAGGGGAAGAGGAGTTTTGAAGGGACTCGCGACCAGAAATATTCTGTAATTGAAGCACTAAAAGCGAGATTTAAGACATTTTTCGATGATGTTGGCGAAAGAGAGAGGGGGGGGGGTGCATTCTCTCGAAAAAATTTTGATCTGTTGAAACCGCAGTTTTAGAAGATTTTTGGTAATGTTAGTGGGTGAAGAGATTCGAACTCCTCCCATGGCAAATTTTCAAAATTGAAATTCAGGTAACGCAATCGTAGACGATTTTAAATACTCTTAGAGGGGAGAAGGTTTTGGAGATCTCCCCGAAACATTTTCTGAATTGAAGCCTTAACAATGAAATTTTTGAGGATCTTCAGTAATATTTGGAGAACGACAGTTTCGGGACACCTCAGAGAATTTTTTTTTTTTTTTTAATTAAAATGGAAAAGACAAAATTTATTCGGCCTTGAATGATGATGAATGATTAATTGAGAGGGCGTTTCTCTCGGAGGTTACGTTGAGACCATTCTCACGGTTTTTTGAAATTGCAGTCCTAAATATTCACGTGTAGGTCATCTTTGATGACCTTAGGATAAGGGATGGGGTTTCAGAACGTTTTCCCGGGATTTTTTCAGAACTTAAGTTTTAAAAACTCACATGTCAGCTTTGGGGGCGTAAAAAGAAGAGTTTGGAGTTCCCCACTCTTCCTTTCATTTTTGCTACGTCCCGCCTATCTTCATTGTAAATTTTAATTATTGATAAACATATTGTGGCAATATTTTCTTTCAATTTTCCTTTGCCAAACACGGTTATTTGCTTGAATTTTCCAAAGTAAAGTTTTCAATTTCCAGCCTAATATTTTTGTTTTCTTGCAATACAAGCGTTTGCGGCCTTAGAATAAAAAATTATTAAATAAAAACAAAAAACCCGACTGCGTAAAAAGCAAAAAAAAAATTAAAAAGAAAAATGTATAAGCCCAGTAGTTTAGAATGTAATAAGTACTACTGAATAACTACACCGTTGAAATAGTTTTATAACCGTACACAGATAAGACAAATCATAAATTCAAAAACAGAATAGAAGGATCAGCAGTCGGGGCCCATTCAAATTTTCCAGGGTTCCTTGATTCAGAAAGGATCCCAAACTGACAAAATGGCAGCTGGTTTTTCAAATGGTACTTTTGATTACTGTCATGTGTTTAGTGACACTCCCAAGGTTAAGACAAATCGATTGACATAAGAATTACCAAAATTGGCCAAGGTGTTTAGCCTGTAGAACGCCACATAGAAACGGACATACATACATAGACTGATAAACACATTACCCTCCTTTGCATCGAGCACGTGCAGTCGGGTAAAAAGGACTTATAACATTTTGAACGGATGTGGTAATTTTCTGCGATACCTTAGGTCTCTATTCCAATTCATTTTATTTTAAACATGCCACTTCCCACTTGCATCTATTGATCAAGCTTTGATTTACTTACGATTTTTACATTCAAACATTTAGAACTTTTGTTGCGAGTATTCATTACAATATTTTGAATTTTTCTTTGCATTTAACTGTGTGTTTTTTTTCCTCTTTCTCTCTATTTCAAATTTATTTCGGCGACACATCATTTTTCTCCACTTAGCAATGATTTTCAGGACAACAACATTTTCGATCAAAAAAAAAAAGAGGAATGTTTCGCCGACCCCTGTCCTTTGGGCTGCCCTAATGAAGCTGTCCTATTTATTTATGTTTTTTTTTTAACTGAAGAACCATGAAGTATGGTTTTGTATAACCAGAGCCGCTGAGAGACAAGGCGTGCACCATGTCAGTTTGATCGCCGGTCCTCCCTCCCATTATGCTAATTTTACTCTAGGCACAATACTTTAATTTGAGCCTAGCCTATAGTTTCCGACTAGGCACACATGCCCACTATGCGGCCTAGTAAAGAATGCATTGTTCTGAATACTGTTTTTTTTTTTTTTTTTTTTTTTTGCGTTAATAAAAATGTTTGAAGTGTACATTTCTGCGGCACATAAGTAGATACTCTTAATAAAAGAGAATAATGGATGTTCCTAAATTGTATTTTAAGATTACATTTTCTACTCAAATTTCACAGAAAAAATACTTTTTGTCACTTATTTCAATTGTTCATTTATAATTACTATTTCAATTTTTTAAAACAACGAAGAGTTTCCCTTTTCTTCATTAGTTGCATCGCTAAAATGATATTGGCAGCCCCACTTCTGAAAAACTGAATTGGGGGGGGGGGACGGCCCTCAAGAGTACGTGAAAAAAGTATTGGTAATGCATCTATTTCTTATTGAATGAGTTTAAATATTTTTTCTTTCCAAAATTCAAAAATTTCATGTTCTAAAGAAAAAAAGTCTTCTGGAAAAAAAATCCCCCCCAAAAATTTTGATGGCGCAACTTTTACCATAATCCCCCCCCCCCCCCTGTTGGCACCCCTGATTTTCTATATAGTCTACTAGCTGTACCCGACGCGCGTTGCTACACCAACAAAAAATACATCATTATACTGATTTTCATGACAATCGGTTGAACGGGGCAGAAGATGCTACTCTGCAGTGCCACCTGGTGGCGAGTGGCTTCAATGAGCATATTATGCACCTTCTCCGTGGAAAAACATATATATATATATATATATATATATATATAGCAATTTTCATAATAATCGGTCCAGGTATCAAGTGAAGCCGTGACTATACTCAAATTTTGTACTCACGCAGTTTGCAAGATCAATCAATCGCTAAAAATATCAAATAGAAAAAGTTTTAAATCCCCCCCTTGCATGAAACGCCATAAAACAATAAAGAAAGAATTTATTTGTTCAAACTCAAGAAAAATGGCAACAGCTAACTTCTAATCAATGAGATCTTTCACACGAATTAATTTCTGCAGCCGATAATTTTATTCGTATTTATCCAGTGGATTGTGACTTAAATTGGAATAAAAAAGGAACTATTGATCGGATTTTTTTCGAATTGGTCTATAAACATTCTCAGCACCAAAAATAACAAACGGTGAAAGTTTCAACCAAATCTGCCGGGTAGTTTTTGAGTTCATGGATGACATACAGACAAACATTCATTTTTATATATGTAGATTATTTTGAGGGTTCACGTAGGCTGAGGGACCCCTGGTCTAGTCCTAAAGGCAAAGAAAGCTCTGCTTTTGTGTACATTTATTTGTATGTTTTGCTGCATAATTGTGAATTTTTTATGTTAGGATACATAGGAAATTAACAAATGTCAGTCGGTTAGCTCACGAAGCTATTCTAATTACTCCAATTCGGTTATTTTAGTAATATTTTTGAAATCAAATGCCGTGTGCCGGAAGATTATTCATTTTTCTTTGGTCCCATACCACTAAATTCAGCTTGAAGAAATCAATAAACTAGGAGAAATTTTTTTTTTTTTTTTTAAATAGATATTTTGTGTTGCATGTTTGTAATATCAGTCAATTGCCAATCTGTCAGTGAATTACCAACTTGTCATAAATACTGCAAATCTTTATTTTAGCGATACACTGGTCGCCGAGTATATGAATCCCATTTGTTCTAAACAGGTTTGATTCCATAAAGCGGCTGATTCAATAAAGCTGGATTTTGTTCAGTTTCTGTCAATTTGATTCATTAAAGAGGTTGATTCAATTTTTCACTGATTCAATTAACCGGAGTCCACTGTATTAAATCTAACAAATGTATTTTCATTGCTTGCCTTTTATGTAAACTTATTTATTTGTTTTGCTGCTTAATTGTAAACATTTGCATTAGTATATTTATAAAATTTCAGAAATGTTCAGTTGGTTACCGAGATGTCAGTCAGTTACCAAGCAGTTCTAATTACTATAATTCTTTATTGTAGCAATATTTTCCAACTCAAATGCCATAGGCCGAAAGTTTATTCATTGTTCTTAGATCCTGATTTGAATTTAATAAAAATTCCTTTTACTTTTAGAAAAATCTCTTATTCAATCAGTATTACTTTTCACATAAGTTGCGTTCATGTCAGTCAGATACCAAGCATTTAACAATTTTTCTAGATATTCAAAACCCCAAAAGTCTACGATTTTGGAATTAACTTTATTTGTGCATAAATTTATGTGCATTGTATTATGAAATAGTGTGTCTTTTTGAACAACATTCTTTTGCAACATTGAACTTTAAATATTAGAACCCCATTGAAAGAATATTAAAATCGGCTAAATGGTTATCTCTCTTACTGACCTTCCTCTTGAAATTTTGTTTAGGCCTTTTTAACAACACAAGCAAATGATAAAGAGGAAAGTGTTGAGACATCTCTGAGAGGAGCCAGAACAGCAAAAGCACAGAAAGGATATTCTAGGTAAAAAATCAAAATTATACGGAGCTTTTTGTTTTTACTTATATTTGCTTATGTTGCAATTATTTCTCTTCTTAGTGCCTTGAAACCAAAAGATGAAGCTGAATGAAAACGGACATATTTGCTGCAGTACAGAAAAAGCAAGATTCATAACAGATTTCATAAGAGGGGATCTGCTAGCTTGTAGTTTGCACTATTATGTAGTCGATTTTTTAAAGAATGTTGGTATAAAATTTAAAAGGCTATGAATCTTATTTTCCTGCCTAGTAACAGGAAGCTTTGTCAGCATATATAAACAAGTTTAAAATTACATTTAGTATTCTACCTTTATCATTCAGCTTACAAATCTGTTGTAAATATATTTGAATAAATTGTTTCAAAGAGGATGGTATATTTGTGAAGTTCAAACACAGAGCTGAACATACTAGTAAATTTTATTGCAAAACCAATTGTATATGCCAAACACTACATGCACATCACATTATGGCAACACAGCTTCCTGATAATTATGTACAAACCAGGAATGATCAACATTCTCTTAAAGCAAATAATTTACAATAATTTCATAAGCTATAAGACATTTTTAGACTTTAAAGGTTGATGCCAGCAATCAACTTAATAAAATGTGCATATTTTAAGAAGTACAATTTAAAAATATATATTAGTACAAAAAAAGTTATGTGTTATATAAAACTTGCACACAGAGCTAATTTAAACAAAAAATAAATCTTATATACAATATACACACATTGATTGCAGTGATAACATATAACACTTAAGAGAAATGCTCAACGTGTGTTGTTTATAGGGATGCACCGTTTAATCGGCAGTAGCCACTTTGCCAATTATACATAATCGGCAAACTTTCACTGATTAATTGGGCAAAAAAAATTTTTTAATTAAAATTACTTTAAGGTTGCCCAGGACTAGAAACTGTGCTGAATGGGTACATGCTAACATGTCATTATAAATTAATAAAATGATTCAGAGCTAATAAGGTTAAACCTTTCATTTTTTTAAAAAATACTTATCGAATTAATGCATATTTTTAAAAAAGGAAGTCATAAGATGGGTGCATCTGTCAGTTCCACCCCTTCCCTCAAAAAAAATCGTGCGAGGAAATACTCTTAATTTAAAAAAAAAAATATTTTTTTTGTTATTCAGTTACTGTATTTAGTGTTTATACAAACAATTACAAAAAACTTTAACTTTCTTTTAAATTCATTAGTCACAGAAACAAAAAACCTATTTTCTAATTCTGAAAAACCGAAATTGATGGAAAAAATGTAGCATTAAAAATCATTAATGTAATTAATCAGCACTTTCTCATTATTTCCTGCTGATTAATCGGCGATTGGCTCATCGATGCATCCCTAGTCAACTAAAGAAAGATTTCAATGTTTTGCGAAATAAACAATAAAATATATATAAAAATTAACAATTTTAGTTCTTTTTGAACATAACTGAATATGGCACTAAGTAAACTACAGGCAGCCAAAAAATATTCATAACACAAATTAGTTTTTGGCAATCTGAAACAATGCGAAAGTGCTCAGTATGGAACCATGCTCCATAAAAATAAAGCGATCTGGTATTTTCTCTCTTCAAGAACAATGATTAGCCTGACACATGCAAACAGCAATCTCATAAATACATACACTTATAAAATTTTCAGCAGGTGAAATACCTTTATGGTTATTTTATTCTTCGTTCGCCTATTATGAGAAGCATTTCTGCTCATTTGAATTTAAACAGGGAACTATTTAAAACAATGTTTAAATTTTTAATACAAAAAGGAAACTGAAGAATAGAGCGCTGATGAAAGATACATTTTTACACGAAACCATGCATAACAAATACCTTTGGAAAAGCCAATGTTCAAGTTGCAGAATTTTCAAAATCTAAAGAAAACAGTGAGCTCCAATATAATCACAGTGTTGACACTCTACATAGAAGAGAGATACAATTCTGACAAAATTTATATAAATTACTTTATTCCTGAGAAATAGCACAATAATAAGGTCACTTATACAAAAAACAAAATCAACATGTTTGGAACTCTTTTTCCTACACATATTCCAATTTTCTTATGAATAACTTTGCATAAAAGTTTTTTAAATGTTTGAGGGGAAAAATGAACAAAGCACAGGTGAGAAATTTTTACATTAGGAAATCTTCTACATTTCATATGCCTGACTTTAAAGAATAAATACATTTATAACAACAAAAAAATTGGAGTAATATTAAAAGTCAAAATATGATCCCGCCATAGGAAATGTCGTTTTAAATATTTGAAGGACTAACTTGGAATCCACATTCCAGTGGGCCATAACTACTATTGCACAATGATTACAAATTAAGGTACTCAACAATTACAGCAATAACAATAGAAAACAAATATGCTTTTCAGTTATAGACAAAAACAAACATTAAAACATTTTGTAAGAACATCACGTTAAGTGACGCAGTTAAGACTAGGCATTATTTTGTAAATTTTTTACACATGATTCTTGCCTCCAATCAGGAAGTTAACAGTGTTTTATCAACTTCAATGCTTTACAAATTTACAAAAGCAGATCACACGTATATAATGTATATTAAAAAGGGCTCACTTAAGAAAGACTACACATTTTCCGAAAATCAGTCTCGAATTCTGCATCGATATCACTTGTATCTGGTATTTTTCCAACAACATCCGGCATGTACTTCAAATGATCAATTCCTTCCCTTTCGTAAAATAACATGTAAGCTGAATCTGTATCGATTTGATCTTGTTGCACTTCCTGGAATTAAAATCATTCTCATACATTCACATAATGACATACAAAAATAACAATAATATATATATATATATATATATACAGTCGGGGACTCCGGTTTAACGAACCTTTATCCAATTTCGCAATTTAGCGATTTTTTTTTTCTTCCCTCAACTAAAATGAAGGCAAAGATCCCTCTTGTAATAGGTCATTATTAACAAACGAGGGGGCAATATATAAGGAGGAGCAATTGTTATCAAAATGTGTTTTTCCCCTCCACTTACAAGGGGGGGTATATGATCTGGTAAATAAAGACTCTATCTAAGCCTTACAGAACACTATGTATTTTTACCTTAAAAAATTAGCTAAAAATCAATAACATGCTCAACAAATTGAATTTTAAACTGATACATTTAATTGCAAACTTGTTCATCTATTCTATTTTGAAACAAATGTGCTAAAACTTTACTGGTCCAATAGACCACTAAAATTTTTACTCTGTTGGTCAGATTTATCTCCAGATCACCAATAATTTTAAGCCTTGATGCGCTCATGATTACTGATGGGCCGACCACAGGACTATCAAGCTTAGATTTAATGAGCTACTCAGTGGGTATTCTGAGAAGAAAAACTTGAACCTAGGATCCTTTCATTCAGTCCATTACGCAGACCTTTAGGCTACCCCTCGCCAAACTGGAAACCTTAACATACAACTTTTATCATTACTTTTAACTAGGATTCGTTATGGTCAGGATTTTAAGTGGGTCACTTCCCCAAAACTGAAATATGTACACTGCATTCATATGTTTTTTACATTGATCATGTCACATTTCATCACAGTGATTGATTTTGCATGTATTTGTGCTTCATGTGACTTTTTTCCCGGTCATAAAATTTATGTCAAAAAAATGTTTCAAATTTTTTTTTAAAGGAGTTCAAGCAATGGTTTTGAAAAGTAGGTTTCCAGATTAGTTTTTACAGTAATCTCTAGTTACATCGCGTTCTTCGGGGGACATGTTCGTTAAACTTTCATGTATAGTTTAAGCTAAAGTGCATAATGCATAGGAATTTTTTCATTAAGTATTATTGATAAGTGTCCAAGAGGAGTGGTGGTTCATTATCCCGTAAACTTTTCCTACTAGCGGCAAGTGGCTCACCTCATAATGGTGACAATTTTAAAATGAAAAGCAAATCTGATGAAGAAATTGCTGTGGATGAAATACAAGATAAATATGAAGACCTAGAAGGAATTGATAGTCCCAGCTACAATAACTGCATTTGTGAAACTTGCATCAAATAAACCCATAATGCAAATGAAAAAAAAGTTAAATTTAAAAGAAAAGAAAGAAATAGCGACATTTTTAATTTGCCTGGTGCAGATAATGTTGGGACTATTACTGAGGATGAAGTAATAATGTGGATCTTCCTTAATCAACTTTAAATAGATGCTGCCATTTAGTGTTTCCTATTTCTTTCTCAAACTACTATGTTTGCTAATTTACCAAAATTGATCTTAATTGTATAAATTTTATTCAACGCTACTTTATAAGTAAAATCTAAATATAAGCCTTTCAATTTCACTTCAGATATAATTGTGTTGCTTTTTGATTTATAGTTTTCTATCATACATATTTAAATGTCAGTAGATAGCTGATTAATGGACACATTTACAAAAAAAAATATTTCATATTAAAATTTACATACATCAAGTGAGTCTCACTCAATCCTGTTTTTTAGATATGCTTACTTTAAATTGGAGTAAAAGGTGAGTGCCCCCTTCTTATGGGGTAAATGGAACACCCAACTAGCTTTTTTTTAAAAGTTAATATTTAAAGTATTATTTTAGGAAACAATAGTAAACTTTTGTTTATTATTCAAAACTTTTGTTCAAGGCTTCAAAAACAAACTGTTCTTTAAAAAAAAAGGAGGGGCGGGGGTCCATACACTAACCCCACCTAACCCTATCACTAATTATTTTTCTCTTAAAATATATTGCAGATGCTTTCATAGCATGAAAACCACTGTAAAACTTTACATCCCATTAGTCCTACTAAAAATGTGCATGCATCATTGCAGGGTTGAATCAAAAACCTTTTGAATTGAAGTCATACTAATGCAATAAAATATGCATACCTTACAGCTGCTGTCATTGTAGCAATACCATTTACCATTGGGGTTGCATGCATAGCACACGTAATGTCCTCCTCCTAGAATGCCAGAATGACACTAAAAAATAAAAAATATATATTTTATGAAGAAAAAATCAATAAATAAGAAACTAAACACTTCCACATACGGACAGGGCCACTAAAATTATAATTTTTAATTTTATAAATTAACAGGGTTCGTACGGGTCATGGAAATCCTGGAAAGTCATGGGAAAAAAAATAACAGAATTTCAGACCTGGAAAAGTCATGGAAAATTGAAATTTTCATTGAAAGTCATGGAAATTTATTTCAAGTCATGGAAAAATTTCCTGGACAAAGAGAAAGGAACAGTTGCTAAAGGAGCATTAGAAATCTAGAGTGATTTAACAGTATAGCACATAAAAGCTATTAAAAGTGGAAAATTGAACGATCCAAAAATCAAATCTGAATTTTGAAATCTCATTGCATCCACTTCTGTCGCGGCCGCTTGCCATTTTTTGGGATGTGATTTTACTGCCTGGACATCACTTATTTTGAATTTTCTGTTATTTTCAACACTTCTTATGTTTCATATTCTGTAGTAGCAAAATTTCACGTTCTTA
This sequence comes from Uloborus diversus, assembly GCF_026930045.1. Taxonomy (NCBI): domain Eukaryota; kingdom Metazoa; phylum Arthropoda; class Arachnida; order Araneae; family Uloboridae; genus Uloborus; species Uloborus diversus. The sequence goes on from NC_072731.1 coordinate 12,986,494, forward strand.
GTTTTGCCACGCCCACTCAAAAAAAAAGCAATTCAATTGCATGCGAGTTCGATTCCATCACTCGTAAGGACTTTATTATTAAATTTATCAGAGTTTATCTTAATTTGTTGAATGTTTTAGAAAATCAAGATCTTAAGTCAGAAGATAGAATACAGAAAAAGAGGAATTCTAATCAGGGTTTGTACGGGTCATGGAAATCCTGGAAAGTCATGGAAAAAAAATAACAGAATTTCAGACCTGGAAAAGTCATGGAAAATTGAAATTTTCATTGAAAGTCATGGAAATTTATTTCAAGTCATGGAAAAATTTCCTGGACAAAGAGAAAAGAACAGCAGCTAAAGGAGCATTAGAAATCTTGAGTGATTTAACAGTATAGCACATAAAAGCTATTAAAAGTCAAAAATTGAATGATCCAAAAATCAAATCTGAATTTAGAAATCTCATTGCATCCACTTCTGTCGCAGCTGCTTGCCATTTTTTGCGATGTGATTTTACTGCCTGGACATCACTTATTTTGAATTTACTGTTATTTTTAACACTTCTTATGTTTCATATTCTGTAGTAGCAAAATTTCACGTTCTTAGTTTTGCCACGCCCACTCAAAAAAAAAAAGCAATTCAATTGCATGCGAGTTCGATTCCATCACTCGTAAGGACTTTATTATTAAATTTATCAGAGTTTATCTTAATTTGTTGAATGTTTTAGAAAATAAAGATCTTAAATCAGGCGATAGAATACAGAAAAAAAGGAATTCTAATGCTCTAAAACAGTAGTGCCCAACATACGACACACAAAACTAATTCATACGACCCACTGCTACGTTCAATGTCGGGAATTAAACGTGTTCTGGAACTTCTGAACCTATTAATTTATATACATTTGGAAATATGCAAATTTGTAATTAAAACAAATATACTTTTGAATCAGAAGATTGATTCATTAATGAATGGTTTTTTTCAAAAAAGTTCTAGTTTAGAAACATAAAGGACCAAACTATGTGGCTTTATTCAAAGAACCAAAATACTGTCAAGTTACGTGGATGATTAAAGGCACTATTGACACTAAAAGGTAACTTTTGAAGCAAATTTATTGAAACTTAGTGATGACTCATTCAACCTTTGTCCCATTCAATATCATTCTGCCTGTTTTTTAAAAAAAATATCAGACATTTAAGCATCGTCATATTCGCCTCGCTGCATTTTTACTTTACTTAAATTTATATGATGAAGACAAATAAGAATAGTTTAGTTTTTTAAGTGTGCACTTATATTTTTTCCATTACGAGTAAGTGCTTCAATGAGGCTGTGGCATTCATATAGACGTTTTGTAATGCTCATTTCAAAATATTACGAAGTTTGAGATTAAATAGTGCTATTCTCTTCGTATAACGAGGTCATGAAAATTTTCATTGAAGTCATGAAAAAGTCTTGGAAAAGTCATGGAATTTTTTCATCCAAATAGAGTATGAACCCTGTCTAATGCTCTAAAACAGTAGTGCCCAACATACGGCACGCAAAACTAATCCATGCGACCCACTGCTACGTCCAATGTTGGGAATTAAACGTGTTCTGGAATTTCTGAACATATTAATTGATATGCATTTGAAAATATGCAAATTTGTAAACAAAACAAATATACTTTTGAATCAGAAGATTGATTCATTACTGAATAGAAACATAAAGAACTAAACTATGTGGCTTTACTTCAAAGAACTAAAATACTGTCAAGTTACATGGATGATTAAAGGCACTGTTGACACTAAAAGGTAACTTTTGAAGCAAATTTATTGAAACTTAGTGATGACTCATTCAACCTTTGTCCCATTCAATATCGTTCTGCCTGTTTTTAAAAACAAATATCAGACATTTAAGCATCATCATATTCGATTCACTGCATTTTTAGTTTACTTAAATTTATATGATAAAGACAAATAAGAATAGTTTAGTTTTTTAAGTGTGCACTTATATTTTTTCCATTACGAGTAAGTGCTTCAATGAGGCTGTGGCATTCATATAGACGTTTTTCTAATGCTCATTTCCAAATATTACCGAGTTTGAAATTAAATGGTGCTATTCTCTTCGTGTAACGAAGTCATGGAATTTTTTCATCCAAATAGAGTATGAACCCTGAATTAAGTACTTATTTACACTAGTATGGTATATACAACACAACTGTATGTAGTAGTACCTCCCTTAAGGGACTTTTTCTGGTCGTCCCTTTGATCGGGACCTCCATGTATTTACCTCTGATTAAGGGACACTCTAAGAGACAGTCACAGAGAAAAACTGCTATAATTCATGAATATAAATTCATTTATAAAAAAATGCATAGGAATTGAATTTATTGAAATAAAGGTTCTTTGTTAGCCTAAAAATTAACTGCGAAAAGTTTGCCTAGTCATTAACATGCACAGAAGAAAATATGCATTTTCATATTTTGTTCTTATTTTCATATTTGCTTCTCAACAGTTGATTCATATGGGTTCACATAGAAAACTTGTGTGTGATGGCACTGATATTTACATTTCATTGAACTGAATTATATGACATGAAGCAAATTCATAAAACAAATAACTTCAAAATTATTTCTATAAATTGCACAACTTTGACTCTATTAAAATTTTGATTAAACTTTAATTTTTTAAATATATTTTTTTTCTTCAATTTGAATAGCTCTGAATTTTATTCAGCATGTATTAAAAAGTTTTCAATATTTAATCTTATCTATGTTCATTATAATATTATACTATAAATATACAGCATGCATATATTCAAATACCTCCAAATAAGGGACACCTCTATTTAAGGGACATAACGTTCAGCCCCCTTAGTGACCCTTATTGAAAGGTTCTACTGTATATTGTCCACTGTAAAACTTTGGTTGGGGCAAAGGTAACTTGGCAGCATTGGAAAGGCAACAGAAATCCTGATTACATCATTAGTATGCTGCCAGGCTTGCCTTGTTCCAACTATAGTCTCAGATTATTTGAGTCATTAAAATAGAATAAGAGTTTTTATTTATTTCTAACAGGGCTACTTTTTCATAACCCTGCATGAGTGTATATACATACATGCTGTCTCTAATACAGCTGCATAAATACCTATATTTTTTTGGTCAAATGCACAACCAGACTTTAAGAATAATTATTAACTTTGTAGTCTACTTACAAAAGTCTCAATATTGATATATTCAGGGGTGAATATTCAATAAAAATTAAAAAAAATTAATATTTTCCAATAAGTTGATTATAAAATGGGGAAATGTGTCAGCTGCCCCCCCCCCCCCAATAGCTTTTAAAGTACAACACTGAATAGATCAAAACCTTTTTTTTTTTTTTTTTTTTTGACTGTCTCCACGGATTATACCTACGATTTCAGTTTAAAATCACATACACTCCCCAACTTTACTTTTTCTCTAGTTAAAGATTTTTAAAAACATTAAAAAATGTGTGTGCTGTTTTAATATTTTTTACAAGCACTGATAGTTATTAATAATTAGCATTAACTTTTTAATTTTCATTCCATTAAGTTTTGTTACTTAGTAATTCACATTTGCAGCCATTTGGTGGTAAAACATTACTTTTAGCTGCATTTTGAATAGGTGTTATTGACTGTGAGCATAAAGTGATGTAAGTCACAAAAAACTGCATTTCATTTGTAGGTGAATATTGGTCATACTGTCTTTTTTTTTTTGTGTGTGTGTGTGTTGGAATTATTTGTCAACAAAGATTATTTCCCTAAATTAATCCATTCGAGACGCAGCCCTTAGAAGAAAACGCTCCTTCAGGACGGTAGCTGTTACACGTGAGCTGTGCGTACAGGCCAGGACAATTTCTCCCGCTAAGCCTAATATGCAATGTCAGAAAATAAGCATTACATAATCATGGATAAAATGTACACTTAACTTAGAAATGAAACCATTTTTTAATATATGATAAATATATCAATTTTCATCATAACAAAAAATGTTGATGAAAATACAGTCAATTCGCAATAACTAGAATATTACCATAACTTGAAGTTTTTATCAAATCCTGATCCCTTTTTCTTTAATTCTATGGTAATTATTCTCGATATCTCAAAGTTAACTTCCTTTAACTCAAAGTTTTTTCAAAGATGACTCAAAATTTATTTCGAAAGAGCGTAAAAGAATAGAAAGAAACAAGTGACTATAAGAGAAAAATTAAAATTCACCTTCACTTGCAAATCCTGTACAATAGACTTCTAACCAAAGAACACCTGTTGAGCCAATGTGCGATAACGGAGTTACAGGTGAAGAAATGAGTTAGCTTGTTTTCTTTTGTTGTACAGTACTGCTTTTAAGCTGTCAAGTCAACTGATTGTACCTTTATTCAAACGCTGGCCTAAGTTAAGATGCATTTCCCTTCATTCTTTAGTTTGATCATTTGCTGATAAGTTAATGAGAGATAGAGTGTATTTTCTTTACTATTAAAGATGTCTAAGCAAGTACTCTGTCAATGGTAGTAAAAGAAAAAGAGAAACTTCTGAAGTGGTAGAATCCATGAATCCAAATTTGAAACAAATGAAGATAAGCACCTTTCCTGAAGTAGAATCAGCTCTATTCAAGTGGTTCCAACAGTATAGAAATCAAGATCATGCTTTTGATTTTTTTCTCTCAAATTTTTTGTTTAAACTGAGCATATTGCACTTAAAAATGTTTAAGTTCTGTAATTTTGTCTGTTATATGCAGATATCAAATAAAACATTCGATGGTTTTTAATACTAAAATGTTGAAAACCGCAACTAGTGGTAAGTCGAACTTTCGATAAGTTGAAGTTTTTCGTCGGTCTTTTTAGATTCGAGTTATCAAGAATTGACTGTAATTGTTATTTAAAAATAAAAATGCAAAATATAGTGTTTTTTACTATAACTAAAAGTACAAAAATTAATCAATATATTTTATACAAAAAAGGAAAAATATTTGAGCCTAATATAAAGCAAATACTTGAAGAATATTGTAACAATTAATATTTCAAAACCGGATGAAAAATTTCAAAGCACGGAGCAATGCGCATTGAGCATTTTACACTCATAGGTAGTGTTACGTCTTTTATTGTGCTTTAAGCAAACAACACATCTGCGTCTAAGTTCCTTACCTTCTTTATCAAATAAATCACAAACACTTGACGGACCCCATTCTAATTATAAAGTTTTATTTAAAAAAAAAACCTATTTACAAAAATTGATACTTAAGAGTCTTTTTTTTTTAAGCTGGACAAAGTGAATGGGGGCCTGATAGTTGACACCTTCAATTTTATTGAAACTTTCAGATTATTTTACTAGTATGGTGGTAAGAAAAAGTAAAGCTCCTTTCCTCTCTAATTTGACTTCCTGGCCCTCGAGTGGAGGTCAAAGTTTAGGGTCGTGAGAAAAAAGAGCTAAATGTATGACTGCTTTGTTTCAAAAGCAATGAGTGAACCAAGCCAATTCTTTTATATAAAGACACTACTTGATACTAGGTACATACTAGGGTAAATATATTGGTGGCTCACTCATGGCTTTGAGGCAAAGGTCAATTGAAACTGCTCCTTTTTTTACTTTTTTTTTTTTTTTTGCCTTGTTTAGGCCTGGATATCTGCTAAAGCCATGAGTAACCCTCGAAAATAAGTATAATATTAACTACTCACCACAGTATAGTACCAAGAAAAATATAAAATAGCTTTCTTTTCTCTTGACTTTAGTAGTTAAATGGTCTCAAAGTCAATCATTTTTTTTAAATGCCCAAGTTTAGAAGTCAATAACTTTGTTTGCGACGGGTCAACAACTTTGGGACACAGCTGTAGCTATAGTCCGAGTGGTGTAGTTTAAGGTCCTGGTTAGAAACCCATGGCAACTAATCAAATTTTTTAATTATGCGGTCTCAAAGTTGATCATTTGAAACAAAAAGAATCAGTGTTAGGTTAGGTGAAATCTGCATAATGATTATATCAGAGAAATTCCATGTCAACTGACATGATTTTTCAAATTGTCCCCGATGGATCATCCCCGAATGGGATGAAATTTTATAGAAGAGTAGAGATGTCTTTGAAACTAACCTGATGCTAATTTTCAGTTTCCGAGAACCGAATCCTGAGGATCTGTGATCTCCAAAGTATAGTGCTCCAAAATGGCGGATCAGATTTGTGAGAAGAATTGCCATGTTGTGGTCAAGGTTACAGAAAATTTTATTACAATGGAAGAATGACACTGGAAGAATTTGGGAGCTTCAAGTACATTAGACTGTTGATTTGTTCTACTATTTATGCAAATTTCAGCTCATAGGACTTTGAGTAGCACACATATAAACTCGTGAAAAATGATCTTTTACACTGAAATCATCATTTTTGAAACCATTTAATTAAGTAAGATGATTAGATCTCATGGTTTTCTGACATCAGTCTAAAACTACACCACATAGAGTATAATTACAGTTCTTGCTCAATGTTATTGACTCGGGCATTTTAGAGTAATTGACCTAAAAGTTATTCTCTTTGTTTCAAATTATCTACTTTGAGACCGTGTAATTAAACGAGCTGATGTGTGCATCACATGACTTCCTTTTACACCAATTTAATGCTATTTCCCTATTATTGCAATTTTAATGGGATTCTCTCTCTAACTCTTTAAATATCACTAGCAATGGCCACATTGAAAGCAGATTAAAAAAAAAAAAAAAAAAAAAATCGCCAAATTTTTCGCCAAGTTGGCGACAAAACTTGGCAACCAAAAGACTGGCGATATATCGCCAAGTGACCGCCAAATTATAACACCACTTGAGTTTGCATCGAAATTAACAATGATTTCCCCCCAAAAAGGTGCAAAAGACCCCTTTAGAAACACCCGAATGCAACCAAAATAGGAGGTGCACAACTAGACCCCACTACGAGTCTATGTACCAAATTTCAACTTTCTAGGACATACCATTTTTGAGTTATGCGAGATACATACGCACATACGCACATACGCACATACACACATACGCACATACATACAGACGTCACGAGAAAAGTCGTTGTAATTACCTCGGTGATGGTCAAAATGGATATTTCGCGTGTCTATACATTCTTAGGCACTTTTCCGCATGTGGTCGAATCGAAAAAAAAACTCAACATTCATTTGGGGGTGAGCAAAATGGAAATTAAGGGCGATTTTTGAGTGAAAATTTTTTCGCGAATACAATACTTCCTTTTTTGTAAAAGGAAGTAAAAAGTTGATTATTTGCCATGCGTTTCTAACCTGGACCTTAAACTACACCACTCGGACTATAGCTACAGTTGTGTCCAAAGTTGTTGACCTGTCCCAAACAAAGTTATTAACCTCTAAACTTGGGCATTTTTAAAAAATAATCGACTTTGAGACTGTTTAACTACTAAAGTAAAGAGAAACAAAAGCAATTTTATATTTTTCTTAGTACTATACTGTGGTGATTAGTTACTCATATAATTATTTATGAGGGTTACTCACAACTTTGCAGATATCTGGCTTAAACAAGGCAAAAAAAAAGTAAAAAAAGGAGCAGTTTTAATTGACCTTTGCCCTCAAAGCCATGAGTGTGCCCCCAAAATATTTCTACTAGCATGTACCTAGTATCAAGAAGTATCCACATTTAAAAGAATTGGCTTGGTTCACTCATTGCTTTTGAAGCAAAGCAATCATATATTTAGCACCTTTTTTTTTCACGACCTTAAACTTTGACACCTACTCAAGGACAAACAAATCAGTTTTTTAGAAAAAGATACCTCACTTTTTCTTATCATAGTGCCGCTAACACATCCTGAAATTTTTACGAAAGTTGAAGACAGCAACTATCAAAAGTGTCCAGCTTTAAAAAAAATGACTCTTAAAGAGAAAACAAAACAGATAAACATTAAAACACAGCATACTTACTGCCAGTGCATATAGTTTATATTTTAATTCAAACGGATCAGAGCCACTCAGTCTGTGCTGATGAAAGTCTTGTAACTTAGTAAGTAATGCACTATGTGTTATGGAAGAATTGACTACTCCATTACATTTTAGCATCAATTCACATTTGCAGTCATTTGGTGTTAAGATATCACTTTTAGCTGTATTTTGACTAGGAACACTTTGGTCATTTTGATTAGAATGTTCAGATTCTTCCACAGAACAAGAGTTTTTATTATGGTCCACACTACCACAGTCACTTTTTAAAACTTTCTCAGTTATTAACCTAGAATATTCTTTGCAGGAGCTCTTTATCCTTTGGGCTTCAATGATGCTTTCACTCGGAACTTTAGCTAAATACCTAGTTGGGTCAAAGTTTTCGAAAGGAAATTTAACAATCTTGTGCGATTTTACCCATCTTCCATGCAGAAGTTGAAACCTTTTCAGATGCACAATCTTAAAAATAAATAAATAAATAAATAAAACTTCAGAGCAAAAGTTCAATATCATGGTGTTCAATGCTAACTTAAAATTTAAGAGTATTTAAATTACAGAAAAATAGTTTTCTGATAAGATATAGAAACATTCATTGTACAAGGTGATTAGAGTTACAATAATGATTTTATAACGTCTACATATAAAAACTACTGGTCAGAATGACTTGACAGCACCAGAATAGTCCTGAAGTCTTGGGAATTTGTTTGGTCAAGGAAAGAAGTTCCAAAATGTTACGGGGGATAATGTACTACAGTAATCCAGGGGGGAACACAGAAATGTCGTTAGTAGAAAGGAAACAGTAGATTTTTAGGGTCTAAAAATTAATAATTCAATGGACAAAATTAAGTGTGATAGAGAAAACGACGATTGTAGAAAGAAAAAAAGAGAAGCAGATTGAAACAAACACTTGCCTTATGATTACTGCATTAATTGTTCAATATGTCTTCTGCCTTGTTTTGCTACTAGTTAGAATCATAAACAGCATGTTTTAAGAGCAGAAGATAATTTTCACATTGCCCTTTTATCACATGTTCGTATAATTTATTTTCGACATCAAAAAACCTAACTAAATTTTCAAAAACGATGTCTAGATGTAAAATGGGTCCTTATTTATTTTTAGAAAAAAGAATTATTCGAATAGGTTAAATGCTTTTGAAATAGTGTCCATTTCAAATCGAGTGTTTTGCTGTTTTTTTTCAAAATGGCCGATTTTGTTCAGAATTTTAGTGGGCTGTAACTGAAGAAAATTTTGCTTTTTTGCAAAATCCTTTTGGGATATTTCATATATCTCTTAGTTGTAACTACTGTAATTTTTTTCAAAAAAAAAAATCCGTGATGATCATGTGACAGGCCCTGCCTGATCTGAAATGGAATGGCTCTATGTTTATGCATGTGTGCAAATGAAAGCAGGGTTGCCAAGGTTTTTACAGTCCTGTTCATAACTGTTGTCCAAAATTGTCGAAAACTTTTTTTGAGAAACTATATTTTGTGCGAAAATATCAAAAACAGAACAAAATGTGTCAAAATTATGTTGTTGTTTTTTTTTACTATTTAATGTATTTATTCAACATTCAAGTGTAACTATACATGTAACTTAGTTATACAGCTGATTTTAATCTACATAGAAATTAAATTTTTCATTAAAAATTTCAATTTGTATGCATGAGGTTTTTTTTTCCATAAACCAAATTTTTCAACATTTATGTATGTGTGCAAAAGAAAGTGTTCAAAATTTAGTGCAGTAATTAACTTAAATGCAATAAATTACAATTTTTTGTTGTTACAGAATGTATTATATTAAAAATATGAAATATGAATTTAAAAAAATAACACAAGTTTTAAAATTTAAGTGTTTAATCATCAAATTCTTGTCCTTTAATCTATGATTTAAAGAATAATTTTCGTTAAAGAGCATCATGTAAAACTTATTTGCAAAAACCATTAAAAAAAGTAAGCTTTTTTTTTTCTTTTTGCACCTAAATGTTGCACATTTAATAATATTTCTTTGAGTTATAAATGGAACTGAAAATAGTTGTCCTGGTAGTGTTGTGAATTTCCTTTCAGAACTCTACCAACAGTTACACGAGAAAGTTTTTATGTGATAGAGTTATTGGCAATTTTTTAAAGGTAAAATATTTTTAAATGAATATTTGAGAAATTTTTTTTGAAATACTCATTAATTAAACCGCATTAATATCTATATTTATGCATTATGAATATTGCAGTAAATACGAATTGATTATATTGCACCCCTTTAGCTTTAGCATACTTTTGGACAGTTTAAGACAGTTTTGGACGGTAAAAACCACCTGTCCTGCCCTAAACCAGTTTTGGACAGTCCAAAACAACCCAACCCTGATCAGAATATTACAATTTTTTTTCCTTCGTCAAACAAAAAAAAAATTTTCCATGTCCTCACGACTGTTCTCAGGAAAATATCGTTATTCTTACCAGTAATTTTAAAATTAGAGTTTTTTTGAAATTTGAATTTAATTATAATATATGCTCAGTTTTGAAAGATCTTAGTTAAATTGACGAATTCATACCAAAACCGGGGGCAGCCTCCAGATATTTAATTTCTTTGATGCAAGCTGATGTTCTTTACACTTAGAACAATAATATTTCTCGGCTTCTCCTAGTTGCTCTTCTTTAGTGAAAGCTTCTAGGCAGTCATGCAAGTTGATTGGTTCAGTTTGGAGCCTTCTTGTTGCTTCTACACTTTCATGGTCATCAAAATCCTAAAAACGAAAAATTAAAAAAAAAAAAAAAACAATTACAAAGGTTTTAGCAAAGTCTGTGCAAAAACACATCTTTTAAAACTCCAACACGTGGGTGTAAAATATTTTAGAAAAGCAGACACATTTTAGGCATGAATTTAAAGATAGCATTTTTTTTAGTAAAACAAGTTTTCCATCCACTCAAAACAAAAATTGCACTCATTGAGGGTAACTCTGAGCCAAGTTTTCTAATTTAAATTACCCACTCGTATTTTAAAAATTTTATTGTCTTTATTAGTATAAAACAGAAGAAACACTCCAAAATGTATGATTATCCAAAATTTAGAAATAGTGCAATACAACCTCCTTTATCCAGACTAACTGAGAACAAAGGCAATTCAGATAAACGATAATGTGGGTAATAAGCTAAACAAATCCTTCAATACGCAGACTTATCTTCTATTACAGCAAAGGACGATTCTGTACAATAAAATCACAAAGGAACGTTACTAGCAAACTTTTATTTTATTAATAGTTCAGCTGGGGTGGTGTTGGACAGATGCTTCAAATATGCCTTGTTGTTTGTTAGATAACAATTATTTACTGCACGATTTACGCGGGAATTTTACATTTACTGTAAAATCCCGAAAGTAACCTGCCCCCTATTTTCAAAACAAAACTTGTTAATTTCAGAAGGGGAGGAGCGTAATAATAGAGATTTTTCCAAAAAATTCGCCAAAATAATTGTTTTTAGTAGTACTAATTTTGGAGTACAGAAAAGAAATAAGAGTTAATATTAATGACGAGTGAGAAATCAATAAAAACCTGTCATAATTTTCTGGTAGTAATAAATTGCATGTGTGTGCCTTTTTTCGAAAGAAAGGATTTTGTACCTTAAGTTGGCAAAACCCCCTATAATTTATTGCTTGAAAATTCATCATGTACTGGATGTAATAAGGTTGCAGTAAAAGAAACAAAACCTTAATGTTCTTGTTGCAGAATAGAAACAAAAATCGCAATCACGGTCGCAAATTCATTACGAAGATCCAAGGGAGGCCAGGGGGGCTCAAGCCCCCCTTAGAAATGAGAACTTCCTTGCTTTTAGTGCTTTTTTCTTTGCAAAAATGTATAAAAATGACTTTTCCAGCAATTAATGAATAAGTTATTAAAAATGTCAAATTTTAATATCACTAATCTGTACTAGTGATGTTCTAGAAATCCGTATCCGTACCCGCTTTTATCCGAGGGAAAATAAAGATCTGTATCCGTATCCATTACTTTTTTGACGGATCATAAACGGATCATTTCTATTCTAAAAAATTTTAAATATTTAAATTAATGACTCTTAAATTCCGTTTAAATTAGGTTTTATTCCCTATTTAAATTATAAGGTCTCATTTCAGAAGCCAATTTGTACCCCCCCCCCCCCTCCTCTTTGCAAAAGGGAAGGGGAAATAAGTTTTAAAAGTGTGTATCAGTGTGTCTTTTTGTGGCATCGTAGCTCCTAAATGATCACCGGAGATATTAATTAAAAACTGACTTAATGTTTTTCACAATTATGGTAGTAAAAATTTACCCGTACGTTAAAAATGTTGGCCCTAATTGAAATAATGAATTTTTTCTGTGTTTGATATTTATTTGAAACTTTCAACTTATATACAGTAGGAGCTATAATCTTGTTAAATTTTAAATGCAATCCTTAGCCTTTATATGTGTTATTAGTAGCGATTTCATAGTCGGAAGATAAGGAGAAAAAGCTCATTGATTTAAAATTTTTACCTGCTGTCAGTTCATATTTGTTAATAAATGTGTGTTCTGACCCGCGTAATTCATCTTAATATGAGGTCGGCTTTCTGATACATGTTTTGTTTTTTTAATTTTTAATTTAATATTAGTTTTCGTTATTCATTTGGGGTTTGTGTTATTCTTCACTTTTGTTTCTCTCAGCATCCTTCAAAAAAAAGTGAGACTAAATTCTCTATTTACTGTTTGTAAAGGTCGGTCGGAGTAAGTTTGGTGGAATGGGTCAGCGCTGCATTTATGCTAAAATAAAATGCGAAAAATGATTTCTAGCCTGTCCAGTAGCAGCTTTACGCTCTTGCTCCTGTATCCTACATCTACCGAGTAAGCTAGAAATAATTTTTCACATTCCATCTAAGCATCAATGCAGCGCTGGCCCATTCCTTCCAACTCTCATTCAATTTTAATGGAGATTTCTTTAAAGAGTAAATGATAGTTTTGATTATATTTTTGTCACAGTTGACATTTTTTGAAGAAACTGCCATTATTCTGACGGGAATACCTTCCATAACAAATTTTACACTTGGATAGTTGAATTGGGGGGGAAAAAATAAAATTTTGAGAACCGTATCCATTATCCGTGGATCTTGACACTAATGATCAGGATTCGCGGATCTACTTTTTTAACAATCCGGCACACCACTAATCTGTACTGAAATCTGTTTAAATGGGGAAAATATTCCGCTAAACCACGGGGGAAATTTTTGAGCCCCCCCCCCCTAAAATTTTGCATATGGGCGCTCTTGCGAAGATCGTAATTTCGAAAACTAAGCTTTACAAAGTTCGAGAACGTAAACACAAATATCTTGTTTGATTTAGTAGAACATACATTTCTGATGATCTTACACTCGTTCAATTACATTATTTCGCCCTTAAAAAAGGTTATCTTTAAGTTTCGCACTACTTTTTAAGCAACGCATTTTCAAAATGGTACCTTGTTGAAGATTGTTCATTTTCACAAGACAGAACAAAAATGCTTCTTCCAAAATGAATAAAAAGCAGTACAATCAAATAAATTTTAGTTTGTAATACATATGAACAAAAAAAAAAGGCATGCCGTTGCATCAAAAGGAGTTTAGACATTTTGGAAGGAATAAGCTGTGGAGATTTTTTTTTTTTGTTCAAATCATTGTGCTTTCTTTTCTTTCTTAAAAAAAAATCTGCACATCTGCAGTTAAACCTCTGTAAATGCTTTCCAAGTAAAGCAGAAAATGTTCTTTGTTTTTTTTTTTTTTTGGAGGAAGTGGCAAATGAAAATTAGAAATTTTTTCCTTTTCAGTTGAAAAAGGAGGGGGGGGGGTATATTCAGGATTTTAAAATGATTTCCTTTCCTACAAAAAGGGGGGGGGCTGTAATCGATAGGGGGGTTACTTTGGGGATTTTACGGTAATCAAAATAAAGAATGGCATTTAAGTTCTGTTCTTGCTAGCATAATTTATAATCATTATTTAAGCAAGTATAATACAAATACAAAAGTGACGACCAGCAACAGGCTCTGGGCCCAGCTAGACTTGTCCTAGTCAATTTACAATCCCCAATGAAGATCAATGGCCCTCTTAAAACTGTCTACTCCTTTGCTCATTACCACCTCTTCCGGTAAGCTGTTCCAAGGTTCCACTACCCTGCTAAAATAATAATTTTTCCTAATATCCATGTTAGCCTGAGATTTAAATAGCTTAAAACAATGATCCCTTGTCCTGTTTTCAGTGCTAAACTTTAGCCCCGTGACATCTTTCGTTTTAATAAATTTAAACAGCTGAATCATGTCCCCTCGGTCTCTTCTTTGCTCAAGACTGTACATTTTTAGCCTTCTAAGCCTGGAATCATAATCTAAGTGAGAAAGTCCACTTATTAGCCTTGTAGCCCGCCTTTGAACCCTTTCCAATACATTAATGTCTTTCTTAAGATAAGGAGACCAAAACTGAAGAGCATACTCCAAATGGGGCCTTACCAAACTTCTATATAAGGGCAGAAGAACTTCTTTAGATTTATTTGAAATAGATCTATTGATAAACCCAAGCATCTTATTGACTTTGTTGCTAGCAATGCTGCACTGTTGGCTAAACTTTAAATCCTGACTTATTAAGACCCCCAGATCAGTAACTTTGTTTGCCTGACTAATGACTGAACCTTGCAAATTATAACTTGTACACTTATTTCCATGCCCTAAATGTAGCACTTGACATTTCCCAACATTAACAGCCATACCCCATTTATCAGCATACTCCGTAATATGATCTAGATCCTCTTGCAGCTGATTTGCTTGCTCTTCATTTCCTACAGTCCCCATAACTTTGACATCATCAGCAAAACAATTCATGTTCCCAGAAATATTTTTGTGAATATCGTTCATAAAGACAATGAACAAAACAGGCCCTAACACTGATCCTTGAGGAACCCCGCTTAAGACCTCACTCCAATTAGAATAATTTCCCCTTACAACTACTCTTTGTTTCCTTCCGGTCAGCCAGTTTTTTACCCAACTGAAAGTTTTCCCTCCTATTCCTATATCAGCTAATTTGCTAAGTAGAGCAACATACGGTACCTTATCGAAAGTAACAAGTAGTAATAATATTTTTAACTCTACAAATTTGATCTGGATAAACCAGAGTTCTGGATAAACGAAATTATACCTTATTTATTAAATCCATTCAAAATGAATTATTAGCCTGGTTCAAAACCATACTGCCATTTATGGTCACTTTGAGGTACGTCAGAAATGGAAAAGAAAATAAATTTTTTCAATAAAAGTAGCACAACTTTAATGCTGCAATGTAACATTTGCAAACCTATGAAAACTTTCTTTCTACTTCACAATATTTTTATTATTTATAATATTGCATTGAATAGAGTAAATGACTTGTCAGGGGCACCCCAACCTCTAATGGGTACATTTGTCTTCTATCGTCAATATCGCATGGTTCATACTCACTTCGGATAAAACATTTCCTTGACGACTTCATAAAAAA
Organism: Uloborus diversus; assembly: GCF_026930045.1. Classification (NCBI taxonomy): domain Eukaryota; kingdom Metazoa; phylum Arthropoda; class Arachnida; order Araneae; family Uloboridae; genus Uloborus; species Uloborus diversus. The sequence continues at coordinate 13,001,881 of NC_072731.1, forward strand.
CTTCATGACCTTGTTATACGAAGGGAATAATACTATTTAATGTCAATATCTCCAATTTTCGGAAATAGGCATTTGGCAAAACTTTAACGTGAATGCCATTACCTCATCAAAGCACTAACTTGTGCTTGTGATTGAAAAAACATCAGTGCACACTATAGAAACTTATTATAGACTTTTTATTTGTTTTTAACATATAAATTTAAGTGAAGTAAAAACATAGATAATGCAATATACTGATGATTAAATGCCTAATAAATAGGGCAGAATAGTAATGAATGGGACAAATAATGCTGTAAGATTATGAGCTGTTGTGCCGTGGTCTGAGTGTTGTTACTCCAAACGTTTCGGCTGCATCTGCAGCGGCCATCTTCAGTGTAAGTGTGGTCGAAGCTTCCAGGAAAGCGACTTCCTTGTAACTGATGCAGCTATTGAAGTGTTGTCACTGATATCTGCTAGTGACAAAAATAAAAATTGCTTGTTTGACAAATCGTCGAAATTAATCGACAGAGAGAAAAAACGAGGGAGGAGAAAAGGGAAGCATATCGTCACTTGCTCCATATCGGCTTTTAGTGTAGTTTGTTGTTGTTCATTTCTTCCAACACCCCCTCCCCCATTTCATAAAATGCCCTATAGCAAAAATTGTACAAAATGCTTTAAAATAAATGGTGTAGAGATTCAGAAAATAAGTAACGAAAGAGGAATATATTCTGGCCATTCAGACAATTCATAATTTATTTTCTTGGTGAGAGACAAAATTAAAATACTTTTCAAGGAATTTCAAAAACATAAACAATTTTAAAAGACTCTAGAACAGTTGAAATTATTTAAAGCACTTTATTTGCACTTTCTAGAAGTTTATTGTACAGGCTTACAAAATGATTATAACTTCATCAGACACACCTGTTTTAAGTTAAAAATAAATAAAACGAAATATTTCTCAAAGCAAACAATTTTTTCTTCAATCAACAGTAATGAAGAAAATGAAATAGAGTAGAATAAGTGTTATAGTTCTTTCTCATGCTTAAGATATTAACAGTATGCAGTAAAAGTAAGATATTAACAGTATGCAGTAAAAGTAAGATAAAAACAAGCACTAACAAAAGAACTTCCAAATTACTGAATTCGGTATTAAATAACTGGCAAGACATGAAACATATGAGTCACAAAAATTTATTGAGAAATATGCTACGAAACCGCGAAAATCATGATTTTTGCATTTTTTTACGCAGGATGTGTCAAGGAGCTGAATCTGGTACATCTTTGTAACCAGATACCTGCCTAGTCGGAAACTAGGGGTCTGGTCCTCGGGGAGTTCCTCGGGTCGACTTCGGCATAGTGTACTTTTCATATGAGTTTTGGGGGGAGGAGGGCAAGGCTACTAAGCTGACAAGGGGCATACCTTGGCCCTGAAAGGTCCTGAATTGAATTGGGAAAGAGAGCAGGAAGTCCTAATAAGTGTCTGAATTACAAGTATGCTTTGCAGCTTATGAGAACTAGAATTGCTTTTTTCTGTATTTCTTCAAATTTTCACTCATTTACTAGTTAAAAAAATTAAGAATAAAAAAAAATGTGCGATTGAGCACTTTCTTTGGTTCTGCAAACCAAGGGGGACCTTACAGGTTTGTTGTGCTTACAGTCCTAAAATTTCTAAATCGGGCCCTGAGTACTATCAGTCTTTTAATTTGTTACATTTTCATAGGAACGATAAAACTTGACACTTGACACTCTCAGAGACCATCCGCACCTACCAATTGCTTGGTTTATCGGTTTTAAATGCTCAGATAAATCTGAGCAAGTGAGTCTCTGAGGAACTTTATTTAAATATATAAAAAATTACATTATTATCAGTTACAATTTTGATTTGCTCGACAAAATTTTCGAAATTAAACATCAAAATATGTAATAAAGTAGACAAAACCAAAGCATAAAAGCATTACAATGATACAATAAAACTTAAACGACACTAGAGATTTGTTGCTTTACAGAAGATAACATGTTAAAGTGTAGAAAACAAAACCCAAATTTAAACAGTATTAACTATTGAAAATAGGAAAAAAAATGCGTATCAGTCAACGCCTTAAAACATAAAGCCTTCATTAGCCAATAGAATGAAAATTGAGTAAATTCTGATGTGGGCATGATGTTGTGAAAAGGTGATTATGTTTTTATTGAGTGAAAGACTATGATTACATTTGATATGCAAAGGAACGATAAAATGAACCAGGAGTGTTTTTTCAAACTCATATCGTAACGCCCGTGGACGAATACAGGGATTTTTTTGAGGAGGGATGGGCAAGCCAAACATTTAGATAACTTCACAAATTGAAGTTATAAAATTATTCAGAGTAGGTAATTTTGAACTGGGGGGGGGGAGTCTCACTCCTACAAACCCCTTGACCCCAACAACTTATAAAGTGCCCCGCCTTCTTAAATACACCCTTGTCCCCCCCCCAAACTTTCAAACTGCCCCCCCCCAAGTAAAAGGTCTGAAAGAAACATTGTGTCCAAAGTTCATGAACCCCTTTGGAGGCTTAAAGTAAGGTGTTGTTTTACAGTGAGAAAAAAAATCAACAGACAAATAACTTATAGAAAGGTAAAAATGCAACCAAAAATCTATATAAACAAAACAAATATATATATGAGTATATATGTATGTTCCTTACACAAATCCACAGTTTACGTCGGATCTAAACCAAATTTGGCAGGGAGGTACTTGTGCACCCAAGTAGAAACGTAGGTGGGTTTTTAAACGCCAAAAAAGAACCAAACCCTTCAAATTTTAGTTATAGGGTCCTAAAATGCCATTAAATGGCTCTTTCTACCCGAATTACCTGATAATTATCCGATTATCTTAATTCAGGTCTCATTTGAAAGCCCGCAAAAAATACCAACAGCATTTTCATATTAGAAAATTATTGTTAGCGCAATCTCATTTTAAATTAGCGTGAATAAAACTATTCAGAAGGTTGTCACTTTTTTTTTCTCGATTGTAACTAAATAAAATTTGTTTTTGATTTGAGGTAAAAATTTCCACTTTTGATTATTATTTGGCAATTAATCTCCTTCCTTTGTTTTGTACTGCCAGCAGAAGATAATCAATGATTTTAGTTGCATTTATTGAGGGTTGCATTTAATTCATTCGGGAATTTTTGATTTTCTGTTATCCTTTTCTAAGAATGATTTTTTTGAGGGTAGATTTTACAGTATTTGAAGCCTGATTGTGTTGAACATGTGTCAATTGACATAACTTTTATTTTATATGTAGACAGTGCAAAGCTGGACAATGTAGCTAGTAAATAAATAAAATTTATATAGTCTCACAAAACTCACTCGTTCAAGAGACGTTTGATAACGTAGATGTAATGCAGTGGGATCCCAATCAATTGCAATGACACCACATCCAAAATTAAAATCAGCATCACAGCATTCTATTTTACAACCTCTACAAAAGCTGAAATCAGATAAGTATTTCCAATTATTAAAACTGAAATAAAAAAATAAAAATTTAGAAAAGGGGAAAAAAAAGTGAGCAAACACTAATATAAGAACTTCTTACCGATACCAAGGGCAAAGTGAACATAAATATCCATTTTGTTGGACTGCTTTCAAAGTAAAAGGATATTCATAGCCTAAACTGTCATCGCTGAAAAAAAATTCATTTATTACCATATCTATTTAAATTCTTAACATATACAGTTGAACCTGTACATCTCGAAAAGGGATAGAAGAAAGTCAGAGATAAGGAGGTTTCAAGATACAGAAGTTTTCAAAAAATTATACAAATAAGCAATTGGAACAAAGTCAAATAGTGTACAATTTTGCTTTCATTGATAGTGTTGAAAAGTTTACAGTATGATTTATTCTAATTACACATTTTACTGATTATATTGATAAGTTTATGCATACCTTGAAAAACGAAAACTATCTTTCTATGATTGTTGTTCAAAAAGGTTGAGATTTTTACTTTATCGCGATTTGAGACAATTTAAACATTAGAAAAATATAAATTCAGAGAACACAACAAAAAGAGCTGTTCTTAATGACTCTAAAGTAAAACTTGCTAAGTTTTTCAATGTTCAACAGTACACCTTCCCCAATTTCTGAGTGAATGGAATTCCTTGAAAACTTGCTCCTCATACACATAGTTTTCCCTGGGCTGCACCTCCAATACGACTTGGAGAACAATATGACTGCTGATATAATAAAGAATGCTTTTTGGCTACGGGTTCTGCCATTAAAATAAAGCCACTAGCACAGTTTGAATTTTTGTCTGGAGCAAATGTTTTTCCTAACGGGGCAAAATTTTCACTAAGGGAGGGGTGGGGGCCAAGCTGGTCATAACAGACCTTACATGGATATATATTACCCCATTAGGATTGGCAACATAGAAAAATAGGGAGATTGTTGATTCAGGGTGGTGACCAGAACTGCGAAAAAATGTTCCCTGACTTTTCCCTGCTTTAGTTCACTGAATTTCCCTGATTTATGTTACCAATAATAATGGTTTCCTTCCTTTACATTACCTGAAAACCATTGCATATAAAATAAAATGCAGTATTTAAAATGTTTTAAGCTGTTAATTAAAAATATTTTTTGAAAAGAATCTCCTTATTTAGTAAAAATAGTGTACTAAATTATCTACAGAGAAATGTTATAGGAAATCTGAAACAAATACTTTACGACCAGTTAACATAAGAATTCTAAGAAATTATTAAAACCACTCTTAAAGACATATCTAATTATGATAAAACTAAAAAATTTATTTGGAAATAATTTTGAACTGAATTTTCAAGCAGTATAATTGTTGCTGCAAGAATAACAAGTAATAGTGAAAGTATAGAAATAATGTAGTTTTACTTACATAAATAATAGAAATATTTATGTAAAACAAATTGAAACCTTTTAAGAACCAGTCATATTGAGCTATTCTCTAATCAAGAACTTAGGTTTTAATGAAGGAATACAGCATTTAAACTATTAAAAAATAGTAAAAATATTTACTTATGTATGGGAACTCAATTTAGAATGATTTCATTATTAGTCGAAGAAACAATCTTTTGTAACGAACAACATTGAAATGCAAAAAAACAATTATTAATTTTAAACTATCATCACCTCAGAAAAAAAATTCTACTACTGAGGCAACACCACTGAGAAAAATATTTGATTAAGCAGATCAAAAACTAGACAAAATTGAAATGATTAGCTCTATTCCATGACATCTCAGTCATTTAAAGCAATTTACCGATTTATAGAAAGGATCAACTAACCAATCAAGGGCGTGATTTGACACAGCTGCTTCAGATGGTGGTAAAGGTGAGACTAGTCGAGCCACTTGTGTCCAAACAGCTTGATATAAATCTTGATTTGTTGTCATTTCATGGCAAGGTAAAATCAATGGCAGCCCAAATAAAGTTGGACGACACTTTTGGCTAGACAGAAAATATGCGTCTTGACGAATCTGAAAAGAAGTTCAGCATTTAGGTTTGTGAAATACATACACAGAAATGTAAAAGTCTAAGGGGTTTTTTTTATTATTTATTTTTTATTTTTTAGCATAAGTTATGAAAATAAACAAAAATATCAAGAACAAATTCCTTGAATTTCCAAAAAAAAAGTAGGTCTTTTATAGAAAAAAAGCTATGCACATTTCCATGCCCCACATAGGTGCTCGGAGCAACTGCATGTTTAGTACTCATTAAATTATTAATACATTAACTTCATAGGACCATAAATATTGAACCTTATACATGAATCGTACTTTGTTGGGGGAAACACAAAATAAGGACTTCTTAAGGACTTAGAAAAAAATTAAATACTTTAAAAAGTTTTCAAAATAGTGCAATACATATTTTTTTTATTGTTGAATCCAGTTTCTCTATTCATGAAACACTTAAGAAATACCAGCAAGTATGAGAGGAATTAAAAATATAATTAAATTAATAGTACATAACACAAAAACTTAAGATAATATTTGGACCTGAAAATATTTGCTGAAAGGGAAATGACGTTTTCGAACTAAATATGTAACTTCCACTGATAGTGGTGCAAAACTTTTTAAAATTATATCTTACTTTTAAAGCTCAATGAAGTATTAAGGAAGTTGTGGTGTAACCTGCAAAGACACCTTTTAGAAATAATATAATTTACCATGCTTAAATAAACTTTCATTTTCTGATTTCAATGCAACAACGCAACTGTGGTTTTGAATCCTGCCTCCAATGAGTTAAGATCATATCGTCGGTTTAGAAAAAAAACTCACCAAGTGCATTTTAAGCCGATTTTGAGGCGTTAGCACATTTGGTTACTAAAAGTTGAGATGATTAATCCAAAATTACAATAATGCAAGCTTAAAACAAAGCTTGAATATCAAGAAAAAAAAATATTGCAACAAAAAATGGCCCGTAGCTTTTTAATAATTATTTTTCGCATTTTTTTCTACATTTCTAGAAATTAATCAGAGTGCACTTAGTGAGTTTTTCCTCTAAACCGACGATATATTCATGGAAATTCAGACCAAATTTCAGCTGATGAAGATTAGTTTTACAAAAACTACATTTTTTGGCCTTGGGAGGATCGATCCTTTACCCCTTGCTGGCCTGGAAAAATCTGCTTGAGGGCCCGATCTGGCTCTCCAATCACCGGCGGTAGGTTGGAGACCCCTGCACTAGACTGAAAAGAAACTATTGCCTCTTTGCACAGAAGTATAGATAATTCCTCATAGGGTATTCAAATTATTTTGGATTATATTTCATTCTATTTGCTTTGGTTTGATTGAGTTTTTTAGCGCAAGAGCCTTAGTAGGCTAACTGCGCCAAACGATTGTTGAGTAGTGGAAAAAAGAGCCAAAAGCAGTATATTGTTGCCTTAGAGCAACACTAAGACATCTAATCCCAGGAATAACACTAAGATATCCTACTGTTGCTCTGAAGTGATGACATCTAGTTGAATCTACTTCAAAAGTTTTCCAGAGGACCAAAATAAAAACTTCTGAGGCAGGATACACAAAATGGGAAGAAAATAATAAAAATAAATCTAGCAACATAATTTTAAAAAAAAATTGTTTTTCATTCATAATATTTAACAGATAAAAACATACTAGTAAACATAAATAATGAGCATAGTAGCACATTATTATTAAAATAGCAGAAAGAACTACCATGTCTTCATATTTTCGTTTTTTCCTTTCTGTGGTCTGCAACATAGAAGAAACATACAAAATCATTTTAAGTGTAGAAATTATGCCATATGTGACATTAAGGGGGAATTTTTATCAGCTTGTTTTTAAATTACATAGTTTCTTTCATAGTAATATTTTTGTTAGGAACTATTTTTCTATTTTTGAACTGCTGACAAGAAAAAAGAAAAAGAAAAGAAAACAAAAAGAGCATTCGAGGAAAAAGAGAAATTAAATTTGAATTGGAGGAAGCAAACATGTGTATTTATTAACTTGCCAAAGCTAAAGTTAGCATAAATTTACAAAGAACATTGTATGTACTTTTGTTGCATGTATGTTTGAAATAGTGAAGTTTTGGGAGAAAAACTAGATTATTATAAACGGTTATTATAATTACTGTTTTTATAATTTCATATTGATATGTTTATTCAGCAAGTTACCGCCCTATAGCCAGGGCTAAGGCAGAAATACATGAAATACACCGCCAGCTCAGTCAATTCCAGCCGAGGACTGCAGTTTTGTGCTTATTAGCCTCATTAGCACTATGTTAGCTACCAGTTTGTTTGGCACTCTTGGCTTCCTTAAGAGGTTTTCCGCCTCCAGCTCAGTTAGTCCTATGCCGGGCTGATGAGTGCTAATAAGCACAAAACTGCAGTCCTCGGCTGGAATTGACTGAGCTGGCGGTGTATTTCATGTATTGATATGTTTGTCATACATAATGCTACCTAGAACATTGACAAGACTTTTTTTAAAAAAGTTAAGTATGTGAAGCATTCTTACCATTTTCCTGTGATATGCCTTGACAAAATATTTTTGGCAGAAGTCTGAAGACATATCCCCAGTGGAAGAATTGCTCACTATGCTAGATGACATGCTCAAAGTGTGATTTGGACCACTTCCAAACAACCACGGTCCAGCCGGCTGAGGTGTGGGAGGGCTATTAAGCTGGAATTTCAAAACAGAAAGCACAGAATGAGACATTGGGAGAAAAAAAAAGAAACAACTGTCATCAAAACATTAATTCAATAATTATTCCAGGTTACCAACAATTAAGCACAAAAATATTGCATACCATGGTTATTATAAAAAGATGAAAAAAACTTATGTAAGTAACTCTTATCTGCTTCAGGCAAATAACAGTTTGATTATTTAATCATAAGATAGTGGCACTCATATTGATATATTTATTTGACACAGAAAATAATACTGTGCTTTGCTTCACAACAAAAAATGCATTTCAAAATTCCTCAGTCTGATATCTGATCAGCAAGCAAAATGTTTGAGCATGATACCTTTCATCTAAATAAAGGGACTTCTTTAAAATCATAGTCCATATATTTGCTATTTTGCCTTATATTCATACTAAAACCAAACATGCAGCCTAATTATAATGCATTTTAAAAATGATTTTCAATTCCTTTAAATTGCACACATGTGGATTTTAAAAACTGATAAATGAAGACTACTGTACATCCATTACATGCACTGGTAAAAATAAAATAAATACATTTACAGTCGGACCTCAATATAAAGTCACCCCTCAGGACTACGAGAATGTGACCTCATAAATGGAGTGACCTTATAACCGGTTCATAAACTTTTATCAAAATCGCAAATTCTAAAACATAATGTTTTCAAAACTATATCACTTGATGAAGTTATGTTTTCGTTAAGGTGAGTTAATTAAAATTAATGCAAATAGTTAGAAATTAAGAAATTATTTGTTAAAACCTTACCTCAAAAATTAATACAAGCAAAAAACCGTCTGGAAGTGATAATTTCCAGTGATTTGCTGGTCAAAAGTGGACATGTGCTTACGATGGACACGTGACATCATGGGGGACTGGCCTTTGAAATTTGTATGCATTGCTAAAAGCTATCTCTATTGATCTTGACCCTTATCTAAAAGCTATCACCTTCAATCCACAAATCATGAATATGGACCAACAGTAAGTAAGGCCCTTATAGGGGTAACAGTAAGCAGCCAGGGGAAACAAAACTCTTGTTTTACCTGCAGCATTTAGGGGGGGGGGGGTGAATGATCCCTTCTAATCACTTCAGTCGTCTTCTCTCTACAGCATTCCAGTGTCTCTTTTATCTAGAATTTGAGGGGATAAAGGGTTTCGTAGAAAAGTTTTCCTTACATTCATTGGGCCCATGGCATTTTGTCGATCATGTACTCGGGAAAATTCGTGGAACTAAATAAGTAAAACATTGAATCACTCAAAGAAAGTCAGACAAAATGACCCCAGGTCAGGTCCCAAATACCGCCATCTCTTGATGGCGGTATTTGGGACCTGACGATATATCCGATAATCTATAAAACAGAATCCCTATTCAATGAGTCAGAACTTTAGGAAAGTGATCTTATATGTGGGGTGACCTTATATGCAGGTGACCTTATAACGAGGTCTGACTGTACTACTATTTTATGATAAGAGGTTCATTTGCTAACTGCCAAAATTGCACAAAATAACTATTTAATTAATGGTAGAAAGTATGCAAAAATTTACCATTCCTTGGGAACTTGTGCTATCACTATCCGAATCACCGAGCGAGAAAACAGTCTTAGAAGGACCATCTCCAGATTCAGGGCCATCAGATAGTTTTGGAACGTCCCCATTCACAGCTAACGTAGGAGCTTTTTTAGGATTAGGCGAACTAAAAACTTTTGGGGGAGAGGAATCTGAAAATGAAAAAAAAAGGCCAATAAGTCGACTGCCACAAGAAAAAAAATATACGAATTTTTTCCTGATAAAGACTTTATACAAGTGGTATTCCCATAGGGTATACTCCATATATGCCGTATAACTCTCAACCATTTTTTAGACACATAGAGTATACCCTCAAGCTTCAAAAAATTTATATTATGACATATTATGTATATCATCGCATACACATATTGTGCGTTATGAATTACTGGGAGTATACCCTCAGAAAAATTGATGGGAACATCACTGCTTCATATAGAACTTATTTTAACTTACGCACGCTAAGCTTCATTTGCAATATAATATATATCACAGAGAAAATTAAAATTCAATTTATACAAATACTAAAATGGGAAGGTAGATTTTGCATTTAAAATTTTGCATAAGTTTTTTCTTTGCTGGAGATGTATCATGCAATGTATTACTTTACTTACATCATAGCTAAAACAGATAGCAAATTATGGAACAAATGTTTTTGACAGTTAGAAGGACAAGGTCAGACTTGCACGCAAGAAATATTGAGCAAAATAAAAGAACTGGAGTGATATCTGCAGTAGAATTTTCGCTAAGAGTTAAGTGTGTGTGGTTTAGTAGACAGACAATGCCCACAAGAAGTTACATGTCTGGTAGGCAGAAAACTGTTGCTTTGCTTATACTGCTCAAGAGTAAATTGAAAAAATAATATTTTTTGAAAAACCGAACATGATCAGTTCATTCTTTATACTAGGTTGATTAACTGCTGGATAACAAGAACCAAATTAGTATTTCACAGGTTATTTTACAGCATTCATTTTAACATTTTTTGTACTGCAACACATTTCAAATTCATGATTGGACAAGTTAGAACTTGATGACACAGCACTGACGTGGAATGTGTCAATTTTCCAAACTGTTTCCACTTGTTTTCTTTTCATGAATCCCTATTCTGCCAACCCTCTTTCTAAGTGCCAGCATGCTTATCAGCCTGGTAAGTCCACTGAGACTGCACTCTATGAGCTGACAACAGCTCTGGATAGTGCAGTAAAGGGACAGGAAATGGCTCTCGCTGCTTTCCTCACATTGAAGGAGCCTTTGATAAGGTCCCCACTAAGACGATAAATAATTAACTAGCATGCAAGGTAATTGATCCCATGGTATGTACCTGGGTTAATAGTCTGCTAACTACCCATATGACAAAAGTTTACATGCTGGGCAAAACTATAATGGTGGGCAACTGCCGTGGCTGCCCACAAGGGGGTGTTCTTTCTCCTCTCCTTTGGAGCCTGGAGGTAGATGAACTTCTGGAAAGAATTTTCGCTAAGGTCTGCACTGCACTGGTTATGAGGACAACATAGCTCTGGTTATAAGGGGCAAGTTCCATGATACTGTTACATCTCATGAGGTCTGCCCTTAAAGAAATTGAAAAATGGTGTACGGAGGCAGGTCTTATGGTCAATTCGAATAAGACCCATTTGGTTCCCTTCACTCGGAAACGTCTCAAAGATTTGCAGATAATTGCGTTCTTCGACTCTCCTCTTGCCTACTCTAGTAAAGTCAAGTACCTGGGTGTGATCTTTGACAAAACTTTGACATGGAATCTTCACCTTAAGCTCATTACCGATAAGGCCAAGAGGATCTTTTGGTCTTGCAGGCGAGGTATTGGTAATAATTGGGGTTTCACCAAAAATCGCTCACTGAGTTTATACTAGGGTATTTGTACCTACGGTTACATATGGGGCAATTGCCTCGTGAGGTAAAACCTGTACTGAAACTGCTGAGGGTTGCCTCACCAAAGTACAAAGGATGTCCACTATTGCAATGGCTAGTGCCATGAGAACAGCTCCTTCCCAGAGCCTTGAACTCCTTCTAGGCCTACTTCCGCTACATAAGCAAGTGGAAATGAAAGCGATCCTGTGTGCATACCGCCTCAAGCTCATGGGTCTCTAGAAGTCCCCTCATTACCTGTCTCTGTATGATCAACTTTGTGCAAAGACTAGTAAGCATCCTTATGATGCCATTGGACTGAATGTTAAAACAATTCAGTTTTAATGTCAATTATAACATTGTGTTTCCGTCCAGAGAGCAATGGATGGATGTACAGGAAATCATTGGCAAAGCACATGAAATCTGGTTTACAGATGGTTCCAAGACAGCATTTGGAACTGGTTCTGGTGCATACTCAGCTCCTCCGAACACCAAATCCTGCATTTGTCACTGCTAGGATGCAAGACTTTTTAAAGTGTTGAAATGCATGTTTAACATTGAAGTGACTATCTTTTTTTTTTTAATTTTTACATTTATTGTGTTTTACCCATTTAGAAGAAAATAACTCAAGCTCCTTGAGTTATACAAAATATACACTGTATCTACTCATATGCGCACACACAAATGTATATATATAGTATATGGAGGGGGACACATAGGGGGTCGCGGGTAGTTCAATTGCCAAAAAAGGGGTCGCGACGTGAAAAGGTTGGGAACCACTGGTCTAAGCACTAATTGGCTTTCTTAAGACATGACACCTTGGCCTTCATCAGACATTAAAAAATTTCTGGGGCAAAAAAAAAAAAAAGATTTTGTGGGAAGTTAACAGCTTAAATGGAATTACAAAAGTTTTCAAGCACAAAAAGAAAAAAAAAGGCTATAGTCTTGGAAAGCAACTCTTCTTTCTACATTGATTGCACTGCATGAATTTTTTAGATTACAACCATTATAACCTATAAAGAAACGTGTTTCAAGGAATATGAAGTATTGTTTTCTTTACCAGAACGTATCATTCGCTGTATTTGCGTCAAAGTATGTACTTCTCGATGTTGCTTCGCTTCCTCTTCAGATGCAGTCTCTTGAAGGTTATACAATTCATATGCAAAGAAGCTACTACCCGGAATAATCTTTATTCTCTGTTCATCCGCTGGGATGCTCTGCAAAACATTTTGACAATCCATAACATAATGCAAATAAATTGGAAAATAAAAGTTTGGATTAGCCCTTTTAATGAAATTACTAGCTGCGTCGCCCCGCTTTGCATGGTCTACCTCAAAAATAAAAGTTGTCAAGTGACGCATGTTCAACAATCAGGCATAAACAAAAAAAAAATTTTAAAATCAGTAAAATTTTGCGGCAGATTCTGGAAAAATTGTTGGCAAAAGCCATTTTTTTGGTTCTTGGAGAGATTCGTAAAAAGCTTAAATGTATTTTAAATTGTTTAAAACTTACCTGCAAAATCAAACCTATCCGAGAAAAATAGATTCCCGGTTTTAAAAGACGTAAATTATCCGGCAGGCGTATAAAATCCCCAAGTGTCTAAACACCCAACAAGTCGATCACGTGTTTCGCCCATCGGCGGACGTGACGTCAGAACTCAGAGTTGAGGATCTTTCTGCTGAAAGCAGTAAAGAAGATAATTTAAAATAGCAACAGTTAAAATAGTAACTGTGTTAAGTTGCTTTGAGAGGTAATAGATGCAAATTTTGATGACGTCACGTCATTGCGTCGGGGAAACGGTGATAGTTTAAATAGAAAGTCAATCGATCAATCGCTCTCTTATGATTTCCTTCCGTTCTGCAGACGGTTTGTTTTGATGTGAGCTTGTGAGCTCTGGTTGATTTGTCCACGCAGGGGACGTGGAAGTTTGTTCAAGAAATGGGAAATTAAAGTTCGTTTTGCCTGCCTGAGATGCAGGATAAGTTCTGAAACAGTACCCTATGTTTGGAAGGCGGTTTTATAGAATTAAAATTTAAAAAGAAAGCGTTGATGTATTGAAATAGGCTTAACAGGACCGGAGGACCGAAGCTGCTCATCCTAGGTTCCGAGCTGGTCGGACCGTACGGGTTCAGTGTAGGGTGAGGCATTTCTTCGAATGGTGAGGTGACCTCTAAGAGACTCTACTACTGAATGTTCTCCTGTTTGGCAAAGAAACCAGGTAAATAATTTCCTGTACTGCATATGGTGAGGAATCCTCTACTGTGGTATGGGTGTGCCTGGAATGCTGTGACCATTGACAGAGGATGGTCTGTCGTCTACGAGTGGACGTGTGGTTTTTTCAAATCAAAAGTTCATCCTTTTGATGGATGTGGCCTTCATGTTTTGTGTGCCAAGTGCTTGTGAGTGGACTTACAAGGGTATGAAATTTTTCCAATAGTTTTTCTTGGAAATGTGGCATGCTGTTTAGGGTTGTTGATTGAGGACGTTTTAGAACTGAAATTTAGAGAAAACGAATAATGTGATATTTCTTGTTGATATATGTTGGGGGGAAATATATTTAATTTGTTTATGGGGATTTGATTTTATAAATGTTGAATGTTTGTTTTTCCTGTTTACACATATACATATGTTTTAAATAAAATGTTGTTTAAATTGAAATTCAGTTTCCATTGCTTCATTTCTCCCAAACTTACCATTCCACATCCGTTGGCCCTTTTCCCGAGGGCCAACAAAAATAACCAAAAAGGAAACATTTTAAATCTCCCAATTACAGGAAAAGCCTCAAAACAAAAGCCAAATTTTATTTTTTCATATTCGAGAAAAAAATTGCAATAGATCTTTCTTTTCAATGATTTTCTTTACGCTACAAAGTTTAATAAAAGCATTGTAACAGAAAGTTGAGTTGAAGCACTGAATAATAATTTGAATGGAGGAAAGCCTTCGAAAATTAGGGATTTTATGTGGAAATCCAGGTATCATATAATTAATAGTTTTTAATTGATATCTCTGATAAATATTATCACAGGATTATGTTAAATAGCCAAACATAAAGACGGGAAAATTACTAATCCACCGACACCTGGTTCAATAGTCAGTTAACTGCCGTTCGGAAGAAGTAACTCGTACATGTATACATACATAGATACATACGCTCAGTTTTTAATTATATAAGATGTATCACTATTAAATGAGATCTGTTATGGGGAAACTATAATAGGATTGGGCAATGTAGAAGACAGTTTACTACGGAAACAGTGATCAGTTAATTCAACAATAAACATTTAGAATTTCGATTTTTTTTCTATTGTAAGTGAAAAAATAATAACCCTATCCAGCCTTCTTCCTAATAAATCAGTGCATTAACGATCTTATAAAGCATCGGCAATACTAATATTCAATTGTAGTTTGATTTAAGCTATGGAGTAGATAAGATTATTTGAGGTGTTAATGATTTTTTATATGATTAATTTTACATTGAGCTATAATATGTTCGCTAAATTTGTGATTTGGGGGAAAATGGAGTCAACAAAAGGTATGCCACTTTTGGGAAAAATTAAATCTGTTTAGAAACTTTCAGTGTTGTCGTTAAGATGAGCTTTGATACTTTGGCAACAGGATGCAGATGAGAATTGAATTTTGCACATTCTGATTTTCCTTTCTATCTCTACACAACCAATCATGCCTGAGATGACAAACTACTATGAGCTGAATAGCACATCAGTTTTTTTTGGTACAGCTGGAAAAAGCGTATGCTTTCTTAACTCATAAAGGAAATGCTCCTAGGAAAGATCCTTCATTTCAGATATTATTACAAACCTAAGGTGAATTTTCCAAGAACAACATCTAGTACAAAAAAACTGTTTCAAGAACATAGAGTGCCTGACGGGTGAAAGAGACATGGAAACAACACAAAAAGTATAAAAAGTGGAATGTTGCAAATCTCTGATCGATTTTCACGGGTATAATCTGGTAAACTGCATTTGGGGCTGGAAATATAAAGGTGGCCTCCCCTCTGGTAGTTTGTAGTTTAATAAATTGAATAATAACTTAATGAACATAAACTAGCTTTCTGAATTTTCATAATATAACCCTATTTGAGGGCTTAGCTAATCATTTAGTCTTGAAAGTAAATACTGATACCTAGAAAGGCAGGAGGAGAGATGAGGTATTTTATAATAAAAAGAGAGTTTTTCTCTTGCAATCACAGACTAATATGAAATCACTCGTTTCACCATTACTCATCTTTTTCTGGCAGCCGGTTGGAATTCTAAATGCTAAACCTTATTGACTGCCTACCAGCCAAACAATAGCAATTCTTTGGAAGAAAATTAACATTTCGGGGCTGTAGAAATAATATCGCTGAGCTTTATTATGCACTCAGTCTGTAATTAATCATATGAGAAGATGTATAAGGCATATGAAGTCACTCAGGAAGAAACTTTAAAATAATTCACTCAAAAAACTGCAAGTGATCCCATTGGTCTTTTCCGTCTTTCTAGGTATATGGGTATTTTCTGTTTTTCTAGTGTTAAACCAGCATTTTACATTACATAGATACAATGTTCTGTCCATTTATAGTAACTAATTTATTTTCTTTCAAATTATCAAGCTATTCAGTTTTGTAATTAATTACTAGGTCTGAGACAAATATGTACTTACTGGAAAAATATTGATTTGCTATTTGAAAATTAAATTTCATTGAATAAATATACATAACACTAACCTTGAATGTTGCATCAGATACTTCTGCTATGAGTAACTGCTGAGGAGTCAATCCACAAAGTTTTCCAAGTTGCTCTTTCAGATTTATATACTTGTCATCATGGTTTAACTGTAAACCATACTTGATGGGTTTGCTGCCATCTAATCGAATAACTGAAACACAAAAATTAAAAAAAAAACCATTAGGTTTTTCCTTTCTATCTAGTTTAAATTCGCTTCAAAGAAATATAAGTATCACGTTTAAAATTAATTTGACATTTAAAAAAATAAAAAAGAAAAATTAATTTGAATTTAGACATCTTGAATTCAAATTATGTCTTTCACAATCACGAGTGTGTGTATGTAGGCGTGTGTGTTTGTATGTGGGGGGTATTTGTGTTTGTGTGTAAAGGGTATGCGTATGTGTTTGTGTGTAGTTGTGTATGTATGTGCGTGTGTAGGACATGGATGCAACCAGGAGACAGCTTTCGCTATAGGAGCAGCATCGTGAGGAGCCAGTCGACGGTGATGGTGTGAAGGGTGGCGGTGGGAAAATAAAATGATAGGACGACAAAAAAAGTCAAATGAAAGCAATAAGCAATCGTGATTGCTCAAAAAACAAAGAATCCTGTGTGAGCCAAAAGCATAACATAAAAGTCTGTCAATAGAAAAAAAATCCTGATGTTAATAATGGATAGCACAGAAATTTTGTAGCTTTACATTTTGCATATACAAACTAAAAACCAAAGTTCAGTTATGGTTATTCAATTGCACTTAAAATTTAATTGCACAAAATCAATAAACATTAATTTTACAAGTATATCTGTTTTCTTACAAAAAATCACCTAACTTCAAAAACAAATTAGCTATTCAAAAGATTGAAAATTCATAACAAAATGAAAAAAAAATCAATAAGCATACCAACAATTTCGAGATGAATGCAACTTTCCATCGGCAAAGGTAAGGAAAGGTAATTGAAAGGATCATAACGAACACTTGTATGACCACAAACTTTGCATTTAACTGTAGATTGTAACTGACCATGAAATAAATCAACAATGATAGATTGTTCTCTTCGCACATGATTTTCCCAAGCTTCATGAGCCACTTCCTCATCTGGTCGGCCATCGCTGTCTTTTAAACCTGAGTATGGCTTTTCATGAACCCTATAATAAACAAATGGCTGCAATTACAATGATGAACTCTAAGAGGAAACTTGATTAATAAAAAAAATCAATTCGTTTCTGAGTTTCTGACAAAGTCCAGTTTTACACTCAATAAGTGCAGTGTAAAAGCAATTACTTTTTTTGTGATTCATATCACAAAGTCAATTACATTTTTAAAAGTAATTACATTTACTTGTGAATAAATCAAAAAGTTAAGTTTATTTCTATGTCATTATAATGCTAGGAAGTTAACCAGGAAAATATTCTTAAAGTGATTTTAAAAAATTATTTTTTAATTTATCCTCCAAAAATGATATTGGTTAAGATACAAGTTTTACAAATACAAATAAATGTATTTGTATTTGTAAATAAAAAATAAAAAATTAAAAAAAAAACAAGGAGATGTTAACTACAGAAAAACTTATTGATTTTAGATGGCAGTGAATAAAATGTATATTGTATTCTCCTTTTGCCTACAGCTTATAAAAATCCAGGTGATATACATTTTTAATCTTTCTTTAAAACTACATGTAGTTATTTAAAACTAGTTTTTCAGTTGAAGTTTTTTTTCTTTGGAATTTTCAAAAATGACAATATTCTTTTACAACTACATAAATTCCAAAAAATGCAGCAATAAATGTTTAATAAATTATTAAAAACACACTTAAAGAACAAAAAGTACCTGTTTAGATCTTCATGTAGTCCATCAAGGAGAAATGCTAATAATTCTTGAGAATCATGTTGCTGAAATCCATTGAAGCGTGGAGCATATTTTCCAATTGTCAACTAAAACATATAATTAAAACCAAAACTGTGGATTACCAGTATAATAATATGACAGAAGTATTCATTTTAATGAAATATAAAATTCAAATGTTCTAAGCTGTTGAAAATCCAAAGACTTACTAAAAACATAGTTTTTAACTGATCATTTTTATCTGATTTTAAATTAATTTAATCCAACGCAGTGGAATCTCTCAAGAAAAGACATGAGCGGATTGAACATTTCCTGCCTAAAATAGCTATGTCACTTTTTCGAAAAAATTTGAGAATATATGCATTGTATTAAATGAGTATAACCTTACTATAACTACAACTTATGTACCAACTATTATGATTAAATACTGAAAATGTTATTAATACTAAAGAGAATTCAATATTATTCAAATTTCTAAATTTATTCCAGTAATAATTAAAAATTCATCAAAAACTGTGCCAAGGTAAAAGTTTTATAACACATGGGAATGTTTTTGAAGAACCAATTTGTTACACGAAATTTGCTTGATGTCATGTAATTTTTGAGGCAATACAATGTCAATCACAAATAATGTCTTCAAGTTTTTTAGTCATGGGCCGTGCACTACCTGTCAGAATTAACTCAACCGAAATAAATTGCTGAGAGGGAAAAGCAAGAATATAAATTTCAGTGATAATTTTACAATATATACTTGCTTCACTGGACAACATGATTGTAAAACTTTCATTAGTTAATTTTTAGATGAAAAGTAAACTGTAAATTGCAGTATTTTCAATATTTCTTATTCATTTGTTCATTAATTTTTGTCTGCCCTTTTCTCTGTAATTCTCCCTTAAGCCCAGTCACTTAAAAAGAGGGTAGAACATAAAGATCCCCATTCAAAGGGGCTGAGATGAGAGAAAACAGCTCTTAAATAAATGTGTCCTTTATTCAGAGGTAAGGTCATTTCAAGGTTCAAGGAGGTAACTATGGTATTATGGTTTTCTTAAAAATCAATTTTGTGAAGATGTGTTAAACATTTGAACTATTGCAATTCTTCTCAGTAAATGAATAAATGAAATTGAAAACAATTTTGAACAAAAATTTTGTTTGAAGAGAAGAAATATAGCAAAATCAGCCAACATCCTCAAAACACAAAATATTGAAAAGTGGAGGGTGTCTTACAGAGCAACCAGTTTTGCTGCAGAACAATTGCATATAAATTACAACATGATCAGGATAAAACAAAAAAAATTTTACGAGCAAAAAAAAAACATTTTCCTTTGTCAAAGTATATTGATTAAGAGCCATTCTCTGTAAGAATCAGGCAGTTTAAAGCATTTGTGATTGTTGACATTTTTAATTTTTTTTTTATATTCACATATGTTGTTCCTTATCATAAATGTAATGTAAATCCGAAATTTGAGCTTTGTCTGACTCACCATTTTTGAGAAAACAATTTTTTTTGTTTAGGGGGCGTGGCACATTTTTGCCGGTTTTTCAAATTTGCAGATTTTAATGTGCTTGTTGCTTGAAGCGCCCTTATAATGACATGGATTTTTTAATTCCCTATTACTATATTGTCTTGTTAGATACTGTTACAGCTTTCAATTCGGCGACACTACGAGGGCGACGCCCACAAACTCCGTTTAAAAATGACCGAAAATGAATTTTTTTATATATTCAAGGCCAATTTTCTCAAAGCACCTTCATGATGACACCAACATTTTTAGATCATTTTCTAGCCACACTTACATACAACAAAAATATGTATCAAAATCGGTGTCACTATAAGGGCGCCAGCAGATATTGGAACTTTTATTCAATAAATTTCACAAAAACACAAATATTTAGAATCTAATTACAACTGTCGCCCTCATAGCAGATATCTGATACTACATTAGGTTGATAACCAACATGTTTGTCTAACATTTGCACAAAAAAAATCGGTGTCACTCCTATTATTTTTGGAAATATAATCGTTCCAAGTTAGTACATTATGGCGTTTTTTTATATTTATTTATTTAATATTTTCACACCCAGATTTTTTTTTTGTACATACTTATTTTTAATTTAATACAAAGAAGTGTACCTTATAACATAAACAGCTTTGGGCAGCAAGAGAGTCTTTTTCTTGAATAGAAAATGCCCGTTTTGATATAGGTACCAGGTGGATCTATTGTGCATAACATGTATAGACTATTATACCAATACTCGTCTTGTTTTTTTCGGCCAAGCAAATTTATTTATTCCAATTGTTCTTACATGCATTTGACATAAACTTGCAAATGGTCAACTTCTACTCTTTTTCTGGGATACCATGTTTTCCCATGCTTTAGTGCTACAAAATTAGCAGTTTTCAATAAGAGATGACCGTCTTTCTGAAATTGATTTGACTTGATTCTTAATGTTTTCTTCGTTTTGGTCTACGTTATCCTCAAATTCAGTTTCAGATTCTGAATGTTCGCTTTCTTCAATATTCTCATTTGATGCATTGAGAATGCATTCGTTTTTTTGTTTCTTCCATCGAAAAAAAGGGATAGGATTTGTTTCATAGTACAATACTCTGAAGCAACGAACAGTTTTTTCCCCGTTACGAACTGCATTTCTCATCTAGTGTGCAACTTGACAGGGATGTTGTTTTTTCCCAGTATTTTCACCAATCGCAAATTGTTCTTATAAATACTCCTTCTGCTTTGAAGTGAACTTGAACTGAGCTCGTAAAGATAGGGACCATCCAATTTCATTAAATTGAACTTTTGGCAATGCAAGGGTATTTATTAGTTGAAAATTTGAAGCATTTATATAAGATGTTTGTAAGAGCTTCTCTCTATACATCTTTCGTATAAAATTCATTTGCAAGTTGAGGTCAAATGTATGTCAAGAACAATTGGAATAAATAGATTTGTTTGACCGAAAAAACAAGATGAGTATTGGTATGATAATCTAGACATATTATGCACAATACATCTTCCTGTACCTATATCAAAACGGGCATTTTTTATTCAAGAAAAAGACGCTCTCACTGCCCAAAACTGTTTATGTTAAAAGATACGCATTTTTGTATTAAATTAAAAATAAATATGTTCAAAAAAACTATCTGGGAGTGAAAACATTAAATAAATAAATATAAAAAAACGCTATAACGTACTAACTTCGAACGATTATATTTCCAAAAATTATAGGAGTGACACCGATTTTTTTTGTGCAAATGTTAGACAAAAATGTTGGTTATCAACCTAATTTAGTATCAGATCTCTGCTATGAGGGCAACAGTTGTGGTTAGATTTTAAATTTTTGTGTTTTTGTGAAATTTAACAAATAAAAGTTCCAATATCTTCTGGTGCCCTTATAGTGACACCGATTTTGATACATATTTTTGATTTATGTAAGTGTGGCTAGAAAATGATCTAAAAATGTTGGTGTCATCATGAAGGCGCTTTGAGAAAATTGGCCTTGAATATAGAAAAAAATTCATTTTCGGTCATTTTTAAACGGAGTTCGTGGCTATCGCCCTCGTAGTGACACCGATTTGACAGCTGTAATAGTATCTAAGACCATATAATAGTATAGAATTTAAAAATCCATGTCATTATAGGGGCGCTTAAAGCAACAAGAACTTTAAAATCTGCAAATTTAAAAAACACGCAAAAATGTGCCACGCCCCCTAAATTAAAAAAATTAATTTCCCAAAAACGGTAAGGCTGACAAAGCTCATATTTTGCACAAACATTACATTCATGATAAGGAACAACATTTGCAAAAATAAAGAAAATTAAAAATGTCAACAATCACAACCTGCCTGATCCTTACAGACAATGGCTCTTAAGGAGATTACACAATAAATAACTTCCTATTTTATTATCTTTTCATCACAAACTTGTAATAAGAGTATATTTTTCAATCTGCTGAAAGTTTGTTGCAGCACATTGCAAAACATTTTGCTATTGGGTTTAATGATGAAATAAAGAAAAATGTATTTGCATTTTTTGTAACAAGCATTTTGAAAACCCTAAAAGCTTGTTAGTAAAATCAATTAGTTTGAAGGTATAAACCTACACCTGAAATTACCTCTCACTATGTTTTTTTTTTTTCAAAATCGGGATCTTAACACAACATTACTATACTTTATGTATTCTATTCGGAGACATAAAGCACCAACTCCAATTCCTAATACAATCGAACCTGTTAATCTCAAACCTACTTATCTCAAAAATCTTTCTACGTCGAAAGTTTTCAATTTCCCTGCATTTATAGTATAAATGCAACATTTATTTCCATGTTCATTTCAAATAAAATTTTCCTTAAACCTTAACGTCTGGAATTTTGGCTACACTGCCGTTTCTAAATTTGATCCCCAGGGGAACAAGAACAGAAATTGGAAACAAAGAGCATTCTTTTGAATATCAATATTCACCAGAGGCAGTGAGAAGCAAAAGGATGTAATTAAAATTTTTAAAGTGTCAAGTGAAGCGCATTTAAAGTTCGGATCCTAAGTAGGCTTTTATTGATTTTTTTTCTAAATAATGCTGTATAACAGCACACAACCCCTAGAGATACTAGTATTATCTCTTGCCCTAAAAAAGAGGAGAGGCTCTCCTACCATTTGTACCGATTGCCTCCAAATTTTTAATTTTGGCACTTGGGTCATTTTTAATAAACGGAACAATTGGAACAGGGCAGGGAATGGCACATACTACAACAGGGGAATAGCACTCATAGAAAATAATGCATTTTACTAAAGGTACTGCAATCTGTATGGGAAAAAAAAAACACTAATTTTAAGGAAATTTAAAATGATTCAATGTGGTGGTTAGCAAAAAGTAGTTATCTCTGTCAATTTTTCCCCTCATGGGACAGGGGAATGACAAAAGTTAAGTTTAACTTACATACACTCATAACTACATGCAACAAAAATCAATATCACTTAATGTTTGGTGGAAAAACTACATACAAACAAGAATATATCACGATAAGAATACTCATTGGGGAGCTTATTACCAAATTAAATTAATTATCAGAGACAGGGTAATAATAGTCATTAAAAATACATAACAAGGAACACCCAATTTTACTTGACTCTCTTCATTTTAGCCAGGAGAATCAACTAATTAAGATAAATTCTATAATGAGGTCACAATTCAAAGACTAAATAATGGGGTTAATATAGCTATTACCACATGTGATAATCATTCATTCCATTCTTCGACAGGGGAATCACAACAGAATCAAGGATATTTTTTGTTATATATTTTAGAAAAGTGCAAACTTTGAAAAGTCTTTATTTTTATATTTTACAACATTGCACAATGGTTGCTTATTGTTTGAACAATAATTTCTTTACAATTATATGAATTCCTGACAAGTTAGAACTAATTTTGCTTTAAGGTGGGAGTAGGGACACGCAGAGGAATGACATTTATTACGTAAAACAATTATTTAAATGAATAATAATAACAGAGAGTTTGTTTTAGTCAATTTTACAATCATTAAAACATGTTATTAAAGCATTATACCATCAGTTTAATTTTTATACAAGTTAATTTGTCATTTTTGGAACAAGAATGTTTCAGTTAAGAGAAAATGACCCACTTACATCCCTTGCTTTTCACTGCCTCATATAACCTTTCAAGTTTTGTGCGCTGTGCAGCCCAGGGAAAACTAAGGACAAAGAGCATTTTTAGGAATTGCATCCACTCCACAACTGGTGCAAAGGTATTGTTAAACTGAAAAAGCTTCATGTGTTTGATTTTCGATACATTGAGAACATTTAGTTTGATGTTCTCTAGGCTTGAGCTTTCCACAATGTTTAGATTGAGGATAAAGTAAAAATTTCAACATTTTTTAATGACATTGGATGGTAATTTTTGGCCTCAATAGACGAATAAACTTATTATTGCTATAATAATTAAAATTATTAAAACATGTAACCACAATAAGTCATACAGTAAAATGTTCAATAACATAAATGCAAAAAAACATGCTGACTCTTTGCCTTTGTTCCAATTGCTTATTTTTAAAATTTTATCAAAACATCTGCATCTCAAAACCTCCATATTTCGAATTTTTCTTCTGTACCGTGAAATCTGAATTACACAGGATAGAATAATACAAAAACAAGGCATACTATGGAAAACAGCATTCGCTGGAGCATTCCACAAGCTAGTTTTGAGGTAACACATCTCGAAACTTTTGTTTTTGAGTCATAGTGCACTTTACCTCCCAAATACAGAAATATTACAGGTCTTTTGACAGATTTTAATAGTTTGTGAAGAAGAATAATTACCCGTAATTTCAAAGGTGCAATAGTTCTAGATGTTCCACTCCATAGGTCTTGAACTAAATCTCCATAACGTTTGGCAATATGGCCCTTCATGCCATGCTGATTTGTTCTATTAAAACAAAACAACAGTGACTAATCAAAAAAGATTATACTAGCTGTACCAGGCTAGTTTTGAAATGTTTTGTCATATTTTTTTTATAAAAAACTGAGCAACTAGAAAAAGTAATAAATTAGAATGAATAACTTCTGTTAAAAAAAATGAATAGCTAAATTTTGAAAAGTTAATTTAAAACTCCAGCTTTTTGTACCTATTAAGCTCATAAAGATGACGATTAGAGTTGAAATACAAAGTAAGGGGTCGTGTGTTGCTGACACATTGAAGAGCTGCATTCATGAAACAAGTATTCCCTAAATTATTAAGACCAGTGGCACCTTTCTCGGTTGGCCCTAAAATATTCAAAAAGCAGTATGAATCATAAAGTCAAATACAATTTTTCGATAGATATATAATAACTACTAAAAGATAAAATAAGAATACCTTGACTTTTTTGATCCCATTTCGCATTCATAACATTAGACATTTCTTCTGGCCAAGTCTGATCTTTATTGCGAACTTAAGAAGAAAATAACACATTAAAAAAAAACATTTGGACAATTAAACATCTAAATATTTACTGAAAACTAAAATAGGCATACCTTCAATAAGTATTTGTTCATTGTCTTCAACACCTAACTCTTCTAAAGAACTACTTTCATCTTCCAAAAGAGTAAGGTTACTCTGAAAAATGTATTGGAACCACATTTTCATTTAGCATAAATTATGAAAATAACATAAAGGTATGTTTAATTAATAAAGCTCTATTTGTTAAGCACTAGCCACCTGAATCATAGAGCATCAATAAGAAAAACAAAAAAAAAAGTTTAATTTGAATAGGAAAAGAGCAAGATAACATTCTGTAATGGCATGAACAAAATAAATACAGCACTGCTATAAAATATTTTTCGAATTTAGAATTTTGAAAAAGTAGAAGGGCGTGGGGGAAACCAGTTACTTAATTTTTTTTTAGCAATTGCCCCCCCCCCTTTTTTGTGCACACAGACTTATCAGTTTCTCACATTAAAAACAAATATTAGGTTCATTCATCAAACAGGACAACAGTCTTTTTTTGACAGGTATTTTTAACTGATTATGCATGAATTTGGTAGGCTGAATTCATATATAACATTAGTTTTTGCCCATGAGATCCAATTTCTAAAATATAAAATTTTAGTGAAATATGTGTGACACATTAAATTCATAGATAATGAAATTAAATCCAACATCAAACAAACATGGAATTTTTATTACTATAATAGTTTTAAAATATTCCAAGCTAGTAGACCCAACAGGCCAACCAGGTTATGGACAATGAGTTCAAATTTTTAAAGGCTGAATGAACTGTTCTAGTTTAATATTTAAGAACAGGACAGAAAATTAAAAGTTTTCTGCTTAATTTATTTCCCTTTTCTTATAAGTATTTAATGTGTGGGATGCTCAGCACCTCAACAAATAATTTAAATGAGTGGTTGAGCACCTCATCACTCCTGAATCAATACTGGTTCGCAGTAAATGTTTGAGTTTATGAGGTTTGACTACAGAGGGCCCCAAAAATATTTTGGCCCCGGCCTTCAATAAATTTATTGGGAGCAGCAACTAATATATGCTCTCAACCCAAAATAAAATAATATGCTAGTCAAACAGTAAATTAAATAGTTATGTCAAAAAAAAAGTCATGTTGCGGACTTTACATTTGGAGAAAATACTGTGAAATGGCCCATATACAAAAACCCAACTTGTCACTTGTCGCAAGAAGCAGACATATGCAACGCAAAAACTCTGAAATTGACCTTAGCTTGTTGGAGCTTTGTTACTAAATTTGCAAGAAGTTTACTCTAGCCAAGTAAATTTTCTTGGAGGTAACTGGACTGCACACTGACAATAGGAGTTGATAGAGCGAAACTAATTTCATATTTCAATTTAGAGGTCATGATGCAGCTAAGTTCTATTCTAAAATTTTGGTCACCAAATAAAAAAGTTATCTTTCTGTTGCCCTGTGTTATTATGACATAACTAGCATAATATTAAAATGACAATATCGTGAGGTTACAAGTGAGACAAACTGTGTCAAAAAACATATTTTATTAGTGTGCTTCACTATAAAACTTACACTAGGCTACAATACTTAATGTGATTACCAGACCTTGGAGAAAATAATTGAAATAGAGATATGACTAAGTGGTTTTTATCAATAGGAGCATCTCAGTTTTATATGGCCAAAAAATGCTGAAAACCCAGAAATGACTGGGTGTTTCATTTGTAACCCAATGATATACAAAAGTGAAACTTCACATAGAAAAGTATGGAAAAAGGGTTCATATATATATATTTTTTTTTTCATTAAATAAAATATGTCATAAAAAAGCAAAGTGAAACAATGTTTAAAGAAAAACTATAACATACAAATTATCAACAAAGTAGAATTAAAAAGAAATTCAAAGTAACTTACATCATCTTTATACAACCATAACCGTGTTTCCTCTACTCGAAGACGTAACCGGATACATATGAATTCAAATACTTGATGCAGTGTAGCGTAATGACTAAATGATGCTAAATATGCAAGATACCTTTTAGGAACAACAGGCATGTTATTCATGTACATAGAAGGATTTCCACCTAAAATTACAAAATATAAACTTTTAGAAAATGTTTGTTCTAAAACCCAGATTAGGGGCTGTCCACAAATAATGCCTTGCTTTTAAGAGGGAGAATGGGGGGGGGGACAGACTGAAATAATCTAGACAAACCACAAGTGCCCTGCACAGAAAATTGTTTTAAAATTTCAGTTCTTTATGTACCCCAGTTTTTCCCAGTAGCATTTCTTGATTCTGCTCATTGTGTGGCAATAAATACTATAACATATGAAATTGACATTCTTTATCAATCAAGATGTTTTAGCTCACATACTAATCTTATAGCGGCACTTTATTTGCATTGAACTTAACATTTCTGATGCTGGGCGATATAAAACGGCAGGTCTGCAGTTTTTTTTTTTTTTTTTGCAAATTTTTAAAGTAATTATTTGTGTTTGCAATAGCTTAACATTTTATTAGGGGCTGGAGGGGGGATGAAGTTGTGAGTTTGTGATAAGAGGGAGGGAGGGTCTAACAAGAAACACGACATCAAGCATTTTTTAATAAGAATGTTTTTGAGTGTGACATGTGGCAAGGGGAGGGGAGGGAGGTGAAGCCTGACACTTAGTAACAGAAGAGGGGAGGGATCAAATACTGTATTTTGAAAAAAAAAAGGGGCAACATCATTTATAGACGGTCTCTAATAATAGCACATTAGAATCTTAATATATTAATAGGCATGTTTTCTTGCAGTACAGATTTCTTCTCTGTTTGTGAACTGTTTTCCTTCATTCTTTTTTTGTTCAGTAGCTATTGCCGAGTTTTAGTGTCATCAATAAAAAATTGTGAAATCAAAAGCTAATTCACGCAGATATTAATTACAAACGCATTTTTGCCCTGAATGGCTCTTTCTATGCGAGCGGATGGCCCAATTTTTTTTGAATTTGATATGTTTGGAAAGGCTTTTAAAAATACTCCTAACTAAGAAATTGTCAGGACGCCCAAGGTCCAATAACCTAAATCCACTAGAAAAAAAGTTATAGGTGTTTTTTAGTTTGTGAAACTCAAAAACTTTTATTTCAACTCTTTTCCATTGTTGAAATTCATTGTTGGGCACATGAACCATTAATTTTTAATTCATTTTTTAAACCACTTTTTCTACATGAAAAATTCATTTTAGTGCTTCGAGTTTGGTATGGTTGGAAAGATCGTGAAAAATACTTATAAAAACGTTTGCTCCCCGTTTTACGTCTCAAAAACAGAAACCCGCTAAGATGACTAGAAAAGGAGCTAGAAATAGTTATAAGTCAGCGAAAATTCATTTTTATTTGATTTTTCACGCAACATAGTTATCATGAAGAAATTTCTGGATAATATTATGCATTGCCATTACTTGCTTGATTGTAAAGAAATGAAATTTGTTCATACAGAGGTTTTACGTATTAACTGAGTTTTGTGGTTTCGTCTCATTTGGTAAGATGTTGATTTTTCTGGGAAAAAAGCGATCTTAATCCATTGGCGTCAAAGTTTTCGCTTGAGAGTAAAGAAATGAAATTCTTTCATTTGTTTTTACTATTGAGACTTTTTGGGTAACTACGGGCATTTAAAATCTTTTCATTTTGCTTATGTTTTTGCAATTTTAACATTTAAATAAATCATTTTCCGGAGTAAGGAAGGACTTCGATACCTTCTTAAGAAAAAAAAACACAGCTCCCAACTTTTGGTAGGATTGGCATATTATTATGACATCCAGTGCTTTCATATAGACAATTATACATTGCCGCGAGTCGAGTTCATTCATTTCACTGTTGGAAATTTTATATTTAACGGCAAAGGTCATGCCTACTTTTACAAAGAATATTGTTTGTACAGAAATTTTACTTATTAAAGGAGTTTTGCGGCATCATTTTATTCAGAAAGACTTCCATAATTGTGAAATTGGCCAACCTCATCCATTGGGGTCAAATTTTTGGCACCACTGCCAGCGGGAGAAATATTTTTTGTTTTGCATTCGTAAAAAAGAAAGATAAATGTCTATTTGCAAGGAGCTGACTACAAATGAATACCCTCTTTAAGGTGGGGTTCACGAAATAGTAACTATTTGTGACAAGGGGGAGAAAACAAATGACAAGAGAGACTTACAATGGAGGAAATGTCACATCAAGCTTTTTTTATAAGAACATTTATGGAAAACAGTGTGACAAATGGCAAAATTAAGAGGGGTATGATGCAGAGTGAAACATTGTGACAAAAGGGAGAGGGATCAAAAATTTTAAAAAGTTCAGTAATCAGTAATCCCCTAAACTGTGAATAAATCACAAATACGATTTTTTTTAATATTAAAAACAAATTGCACAATTATTGCAACGTCGAGTGTTTTTGAATAGACAATTTTTAATGTAGCAAGTAGGATTCGTTTATTTTACTGTTTGAAATTTTATTTCTAATGGCAGAGGTGAAGGCAACTTACTCAATAATATTAAACTTTTTAAAAGAAATACTGTTCATGCAGAAGTTTTACGTATAATCTGAGTTTTGCAGCATCATTTCATTCGAGAAGATTTCGATAGTTGGGAAATTGGTGCTCTTCATCTATTGGGGTCAAATTTATGGCCCCATTTGCTGCACGAGAAATGATTTTTCTTTGCATATGTAAACAAAGAGTAGGGAAATATATATTTGCATACGGTTACCACAAAACAGGGGCTGTCCATGAATGCAGTTTCGCTTTAAGGTGGGGTGCACGAAATAGTAACAGTCTGTGACAAGGGAGAAGAAAGAAATGACAAGAGGGGCATACAATGGGGAGAATGTGACAACTAGCCTTTTTGTAATAGGAATGTTTATGAAAAACAGTGTGACAAGTGACAAAGGAAAGAGGGGGTATGGTGAAGTGCGAAACTTTATGATAAAGGGGGAGAGGGTGAAAATGTTGAAGAGTGTGACATCAGTAATGCACCGCCTTTAACCATAAACAAATCACAAAGACGACCTTTTTAAAAAATTGTACTATTGTTGCGACGTCCAGTGTTTTTGAATGGACAGTTATATGTTGCCAACGAGTAGAGTTCTTTAATTTGATACATGGAAACTTATATTTCTAATGACGAAGAAGCAACTTACTCAATACTAGTAGACGTTTCATGCGTAACATTGTTATTCACACAGATGTTTTACGTATAAACTGAGTATTAATGCATCATTTCATACGGGAAGATTTCGAAAATTGGATAATTGGCGATTTTCATCCATTAGCATTAAATTTTTTGTTTCCAATGTCAGAGCGAAAAATGTTTTTCCTTTGCATACATAAACAAGGGGTAGGGAAATATCTATTTGCATAGGGTTACCACAAAGCAACATGGTATCCAAAATAAATTATTCAAGCCAAGAATTTAACGATCACACCTATATCTCAATGTGGTTGTTTCCTTCAGTCAAAAGTGCTACTTTTGTCAGTCACTAAAATTGACAGAACAAAAAAAAAAGACGTGGAGCCAGAAAAAAACTTTTATTTTCCCAACAGTTATTTTTTACTAATTTTTTTAATGTCCTACTTTACAAATAAGGCGTGGTCTTTATGACGTTACAAGTGATGCACTTAGGCGCGCTACTCCATCACGAACAAGGTATGCATTTGTTCTTTCTTAGATGGCCCAATTAATAACAGAAGTTACTGCCACTGAAATTACATGACTCTTTAAAGACATTTGATTTCAGTGGTGTTATTAGTGCAATTAACATTCAGATAAAATTACAAGAGTTCTTGGAGGTGATTGTGACAGCAGTTCAAAAATCTGGAAAATTTCTGTATTGAAATATTAGGATTTGTACAGAAGGGAAGGGGCCCAGAGAATCAAAACTTGAGGGAGCTCCTCGATACCTGACATTTATTTATGCTTTTACACACTTCTCTGACCTTGTATGTAATTTTTCTTTCTTTTTTTCTTCCCGCGGCAGTAGAGAGTTAAGCAGCATATAATTACTACAAAATTAATTTTTGATGAAATGATTGCTTCTGACAATATTATAACTAGTAATGATAGGTTTTAAGGAGTATATATGAAACTTACCGTATGAAGCAATGCTTCCAACTGATCCACCACTCCATGCATTATTGGCCACCTGTCTGTTAGTATTTACTTGATGTCTGTACAATTTCAATGTGACAAGATATAACTCCAGTTCTGGAGCACTGTTTCGGGATAACACTACCTAAAATAAAATTAAACACATGATCTTAGCTTTAAGTGTTGTATATATGATAATGTGGTACAAGAAGTGTCTTGCAAAAAGAAACAGAAGTTCTCAGGGCATTAAGTTGTACAAATCAACTATAAATAACATTCGGTATCAAAGGGTAATTGTGAAATCATCAAGTAGAAAAAAGAAAAGTCACTGAGAGGACATAGAAAAAAAAAAAAGATATTATCTTTACTAATAATAAAGTGGAAAGTCATTGTCTGGTACGAGCATAGCGCCTAGATCGCTTGGTTGATTTTCGTGAAATTTGGCACAAAATTAGTTCTTAAGCATAGGGGTGAGCACCTCGAAGCGATTTTTCGAAAATTCGATTTTGTTCTTCTTCGGTTTCAATTTTAAGCCACCATTGGTGGATTTAATTCTTCTGCAGCAGTACCAAGCGAATTACCGTAACATGGACGAGCAAATTAACATAGCAAATTGGAGAGAAATTCATCATCCATTATTTGTAAATATACAGACGAACCAAATGACCTTTCAATTTTCTACTACAGGCAAAGCCGTGCGGGTACTGCTAGTATGCATATATATATATACACAAACTTGCAAATACCATCTCCATTTTCTTTTGTAGGTCAACCATATCTTTAGTATCATACTGAAATAAGATTTTGATAAATCTTTCTCTTTAAAAAAAAATTAAAAAAAAAAATTGTTATTTGATGCATTCTAAGAAAATAAAACTTTTTGGCAGAAAAACACATTGAACAAAACTTAATAAATAAAAATAAATAAATATACATGATTTTGATAAATGCTCCTTTCAGAAAAAACACTTAGCATAAAGAACTTCAAATACGTTTTATGGACACATGAGCCATACTTTCTCAGAAAATTATGCATCAAACCTTCAAAAATCTTTTTGAGAAAAACACTTTTTTGTAGCTCAAAAACTACACCTGAAAGCATGTTGATGATTCGTTTTGATCAAAACTTTAACATAAGGAATTTTTAAAAGATAATGGGTTAAAGAATATAAAAGCTTAACAATCAGAAATTAACATATTTTGAAGACTTTTGCATTCCCAACAGTCCTTCAGAACCTTACTTGAAAGTCCATCCCCAACCCCCTTTTAAATAAAGATGCTAAACATTAAATGAAGGCTTAAACTAGCACTTGGTAATGAAAAAATTTTTAACTTTATGATGTACACTCTGTAGACTTTTTATGATGTAATTTCTTTTATATGAATTGAAAACATTTCATGTAGCAAAAATAATACTTCTTGTGTACAAATTGCACAGTTCATTTTCTTTTAAAAATTGAACATTCTTCAAAAAGCATATTATGCATGCAGGTAATTTCATTCTTACATTTTTTTTTTGGTAAGAATTAAAAAAGAACAAATGAGCAAATTCAAAAAATATTTCTGAATACTTCAACTGCTCTAACAAAAATATACCATAAATATATACAACTTTTCTGACATTAGATAACATAAAAATTTTACATCAACGAACCTGGCGAGGAAGAGGTGGCGATCCGACATACCACTGTGAAAGAGCTCTCCACACAGCATCTGGCACAAGTTCAAAATCCCTACCTCTAACAACAGGTGGGTTTTTCCTAAGCCTTCCTCCTTCACCAGTCAGGAATATAACCTAAAAAAATTGGTCAAACCTCTTTTTAAACAAATAACTTCTGAGGCTTATTATTTTTGTCGAAATTGTGAGACAGAGGTTTACTATGATTACTTTTTTAAACATGTTTAATAAACAGGGTTGCCAACCTTAGAGAAACAATTTAAGTAGCATCTGTGGTGATTTTGAGGAGCATTTTAAAATTTTTGTGGAGCAATTCGGTATTTTGCAGGGTTGGCAAAAACCCGGGTTTTTTTAAAAAAGCCCATGGACCCAGGGTTTTTTGGGTTTTTTTAAATAAAACCCAAAAAAAAAACCAACTAAAGCTGGGTTTTTTAAAAGAAATGTGGGTTTTTTTTGTCTTTTTTTAGGGGAAAGGTGGGGTACTCGTAGCATATTGTAGCATAAGTATATGGACAAAGTACAAAAATTGTCTTGATAAAAAAAGCTGGAAAATTCAGCGTTTTCAGAAGAAGGGTATAAAAGACGACAAAATTCAAGAATGGTGAAGTTTCAGATATTTTTAGTTTCCATGATTACCAACAGTTAAGGCAAAGTTACTTCTTGAGTGATAAAATCTATTGTTTATTTGTTCATTTTTTATTGCGACATTTTTTTTTGTATTTTACTTGATTGTATTTCATTTTGTTATGCAAAACTACTGTAGAACCTCAAGTAGTTTAAATCCCTTTTTACTGAATTCCAGCCTAATCAAGACATTTCTTTGAATTTTATGTTGCCTGTTTTTCTATTTCTGTGTACAGAGTAAGAAATATTAAACTTTTTCGTAAGATAATGAAAATACTGTACATCCTATTCCGTTTTCTGTCCGACCATTTGTAAAACCTGTTAATTTCTAAAAAAATACCTTGTTTATTCGAGATTTGTGACGCGTTGGTTTGCAGAAAATAATTCACATGAGAGCCTTTTAGCTAAAGTAGTATCCTTTGTACAATCTGCAAATACCGAGAAAATCTGACGTGACAGGACTTAGTCAAGATAATTTGAGTTCCTTATTGACCTGTTGAAGGAAAAAAGTTAAATATATTTATTTAAAATCTTTGAAGCATTTTTTAATGCCCTTAAGAGTTAAGAAATACTATTAAAGTTCAAAATTCATTTTCTATGTCCATTGCCTATTGTGAAGAAGAAATAAAAAAGAAGTTTAAATTGTAAAAGTATTTAAATTATTTTAAAAAAAAAAGTTCTCAGAAAATTTTAAAAAACCCAAAAGTGGGCTAAATAATGGGTTTTTTTAAATGGGTTTTTTCAAAAAAACCCATTGGGTCCAACCCAATTGGGTCCAATCTGGCCAACCCTGGTATTTTGTCTAAAAATCAGTAAAAAAAAAAAAAAACATTAAACCTCATATCTAAAATTGTTTTTGAGCTTTGATAATTATTTTAAGCAATAGCATAAGAATAATTATCTTTACATTAATAACACTTTAACCCTATAACATTAAACACTATGTCATGTACTTTAAACACTATATGTCATGCTTTCAGTACAAGGGTTTAATTTTCATATTTGCATGCCTAATAAACTAACAAAATATAAAAAAGTAAAGTTCATTTTATTAAAATCTTTGGTAAGCCTGGACAGAATAAAGACTAAACAGGAAGGAGCAAAATAACTTCTTTGAGGAGCTGCAAAGTTTTGCTAATTTTGCGGAGCAGTTGACAACCCTGTTGATAAGTAAAAAATTTCATCCAAATAAAATTAATGGATTTCTTGAATTAATTGTGATCAATTCATTAATTAATGAACATAAAAGAACACACTAAATGTTGATTTATACTACTATATACAATCAGAACAAATTTTTCAACACAGGGGCATTCATATTTCCTTCCCCCCCCCCTCCCCCCAGCAAGTTATTCATTTCCAAAAAGGTGCAAAATCTTATATTAGAAACATACTGCTTACACGATATATTAATTTCACTTAAGGGGGTAGAGCAGGCATGGAATGGTAAGTTATACTAAGACATTAAAAATACTAGCCACTTGAAATAACCAAGTTCAATAGGATAAGTTGCAATGATTTTTAAATAAACAATTCGACTATTAATTCAAAAACCTTTTTTTTGAACTCATTAAATATGCAGATGTACAGAATAACAAAGTTAGTTAAACTATGAAGCTTTTACTTTTTTTTTAATCAAACCACTAACTCGAGAGTCATACAACATCAATTAAATTTGAAATATTGCATTTAAATTATCTCTTTAAATTGCAAAATTCCCATATGAAAACTATTTTGCAACGCTTTGAAACTAATGTTGTATCCTAAAAATTTGAATATTGAGTTTGTAAAATAATACCATAAAGCAGATACCCCCCCCCCCCAAATATACTTAAAGCAGATACCCCCCCCCCCCCAAAAAATATACTTTTATTCAAATAAAAGAGAGAGAAAAAATAGAACAGAGAGCATACCTTCAATGTATTAGGAACAATTAATGAAGAGTTGTCAATGGATGTTGGGCGTTGTGGCACATGTGAAAAGGTGCGCCGATGAACATTTGGTGAATGATTAGGTGTTCTGACTATCTCAGGAGGCTAGGGAATAAATATTAAAATATTTACAAGAGAACTTCAAACAAAAGTTTTGTTAGCATTGATATATGAATGTTTACATATAAAATATTTTTAAAGGACTGTAAAAACACTTATTTTCGCAAAGGTTTTAACTTTTGCAAGCCTGCCATAATCTCAAAAATTTAAGCCTTGTTAATTTTTTTTCTTTAGACTATCTGTTAACTTCTTTTAAAATTCACGAAACTTTCAGCTCGCAAAATCCATGATATAATTTTCGCCAAACATTGCAGCTTGCGAAAATAAGTGCTTTTCAGTATTTTGGATCATTCTTATCATATAGCGTAAAATAAGTAGTTGAAAGTTTTCATAACATAACCTTCAAATTACATATTTTCAGAGGTAATTTGAAGGTTAAAGGAATTCATAGGCAGTGAGAAACAAAGGGATGTAAGTGCCAAAATTAAATTTCGAAACCACCAGTTCAAATGATAGGAGAACCTCTCTTCTGTGTTGGTGCAAGGGATAATAGTAGCAGCCCTGGGTAGGTTCTGCAATATATCATGGGGGGGGGGGAATCAACACGAAACTTAAAAAACTCCACTTGCATCCCTTGCCACACTTAAAAGGAAATAAGCTGCATAATAATAGATTTATTTACATTAAATGCTTCAACAACTGCAAAACGTTTTGCAGAAAAAAAATTTCAAAAATGGCATAAAATCAAAATTTAAAATTAAAAATTTGGAGATAACCAATACAAATGGTAGGTGGACCTCTCCTCTGTCCTGGGGCAGGAGATAACACTGGTAACCCTAGTAATGCTGCTGTACAGCATGATTTTGATTTTTTTTTTTTTTTTTTTCAATGAAAGCCTACCTAGGATCAGAACTTTAAATGTGATTTACTGGAAACTTCAAATGATCCACTTTCATCCCTTTGCTTCTCACTGCCTCAATTCAAATTTGAATATTACATCAATATTTACACAATAAAACCTCATTCACCTGCAAAGTTGTATTTTTCTTAGACGAAAACAAGCCATTCCCATATTGTTCAGCATTGGGTTTGAGATTTCCGTCACAATTCAATGAGTTGAAAATGCTGTTAATGCTTTCACTTAATGTCGAGGCAACATCTTCTCCAACAGTTGTCACGCTCGATAAAACAACATTTGAGCTCCCATCGTCACTCTGAGCGACACTGCCTTCGACGCGTCGCTGCATCTTGCTGTTACGCTTGAGACTGCCCGATGGAAAAGTGGGCGTACATGAGCCACTTGGTATTGTTCCCTAATGTGGCATTTTCCAAATCAAAACATTAAAAACACAGAAATTCGTAAATTAGTACTACTGAAAATACAAAAGACATGTCTAATGATACTTTAGTAAAAAATAGTTGTAGGTATTTTGAAAAATGTGGTACATTTTAGTTTAAAGGATTTAAATGACATTGTAATGGAAAAATAACGTCAAAGTAAGTTTGAAAGTGTTTCAAAACTCAATTCATTGAATAAGATGAGATTAAAATAAACATGCACATTAACTAAGGCAAGGTTTCCATAAAATTTTCCAATTTACAAGAAATAAACTTAAATTACACAAATCATCAACTTGAGAAAATGAGAAAGAGAAAGAAAAAACATTACTTTTAAAAAAAGTTGCATTTACTAAGGAAGACAAAGAGAAAGATTATTTATACTATGTTCATATAAAAGATTGAATGAAAGCAAACAAACAGGTTGCCAGAAGGTGTGCCACTTTTCAGGAATTTATTTGAATTTAAAACAAAAAAGTAAACCAATACAATTTGCATTTGCCATCTGCTAGGCATAAATTTGTTCTTGGTCAAGCCAAGCACATGATTGAAATCACTAAATTTAGCTATTCTTTATTAATATCTAGTCGATATTGCCTGTGAAACCAGTATAGTACTTATAAGTATGCAACCTTACAACCCAAATCTCTTTAGTAACCTTTAATTTTAACTTTTGCTTGGTGTACTACGCAATGCTCCCTTTCATTGGTGATGTATTTCTCATTTGTCTCCTGCAGCTTCAAAACCTCAAGATAACGGCTCTCATATCTTTTTTGAACTAGCCAAATTAATATATTATAAATTTTTTAAATCATGGCGAACAAATAACCAAAAATCTTTTAATTGTGTCTTCTCGGCTTTTTGGTTAACTTTCTACATCATTTATTATAGATTCAAATGTAATTATCAATGTCAAAAACAAAATACAGTGAAACCTGTGTAAGTTGACCACTTGTGGTGCACTACTTTAGTGGTCAACTTAAACAGGTGGTCAACTTATAGAGGTTGAATTATATGATATAGATACCTGAAAATAGCGGTGAACTTAGACAGGTGGTCAACTTACAAGGGTGATCAACTTCACAGGTTTTACTGTACTAACAATTTTACATTGAATTCCTGAGTTTTGAAATTAACTCTATTTAATTACTTAATTTTGAATAAGCTGCCTTCATCTGCAGATACACTTATATAACAAAAAGTATTGGGGCACTTTTAAAAATTTTTGTTTTTAGAATTTCATGAGAAATAAGACAAATTGTTCCGTAACATTTGTCATGCAAAAAGTTCTTCAGTGATTATTTTTCAGTAAAAATTAAATCACCCATGCCTTTTGGAGACCAGCAGAAGAGTAAAGAAACCCAAACAGATTCTTGAACATACTTCATCACATTGTAAATAGCTAGGAATAAGCTGCAAATTTCAGAAGTTACTATGTACAGTAATTTTACAGACTTTTGTGAAAGTGTCACTTATACTCAAGAGGTTTAAGTGTTTCTTTCAAAAATATCAATTTTGTTCACAAAACAGAGCTTTCCATCAAACTTTCAGCAAACTTAACAACATACAAAAGAATAATCATAACTAAAATTTGAAATAAAATTGTTGAAAATTTGATGAAATATGAACATTTGAAGCAATTAATTTCAAACTGTGCATGGGCAAAAGATACCAATTTATAGCTTTCAAAATTTCTTAGTAATTTGGCAACGTATAAAAAAAAAATTAATTTGAATTTTGCCATCTTGAATTCAAATTATGTTTTTCACAATCAGGAGTGTGTGTATGTATGTATGTATGTAAGCGTGTGTGTTTGTGTGTGGGGGTATGTGTGTTTGTGTGTAGGGGGTATGTGTATATGTGTGTAGGCATGTGTGTTTGTGTCTGTGTGCAGGCATGAGTGTGTGGGTAGTTGTGTGTATGAGTGTTTGTGTGCGTGGGGACGGGGTATGTGTAGTAGGCATATGTGTTTGTCTGTGTGCAGGCATGAATGTGTGGGTAGTTGTGTGTATGTATGTGTTTATGTGTGTGTATGTAGGTGTCTGTATGTATGCAAGTGTGTTTGTGTTGTTGTGTGTGTGTGTGTGTGTAGGATATGGATGCAACCCGGACACAGTTTACGCTAGAGGAGCAGCATCGTGAGGCCGGTCGAAAGTGGTGCTGCAGTGGGAGGCGGGGCGAAAATAAAATGATAGCATATCAAAACAGTCAAATGAAAGCAATAAGCTATCATGATTGCTCAAAAACAGTTGAATATCTTCAAAATTTAGATAAATATCAGCGATCTATTGAGCTCAATTTTAATGATGTAGGAAATGCAGTAAATTATAAAGGCTTGCCCACAATTTATACACTTTTATCATGATTTATACTAAAAGATTGCAGGTAAGTGTTACAAATATGTGATACATCCCTCAAAATTCATCGCATATCCAAGAATAATTGAACTGTAACCAGCCGGTGTTTTCATTCTGAGATTTTTTTTTTTTTTTTTGTTCCCAAATCTACTTAGATGGGGAATTTTGCAACTTATAAATAGCTATATCTTTTATGGATGAGTAGTAAGAAATTAATTGCTTTCAATGATCATATTTCATCAAAATTTCAATATTTTCATTTCAAATTTCAGAATAATTATTCTCCATCAAGTTTTCTGAGAGTGTGGTAAGGTTTGACGGAAACTCTGCATGTTATGAGCCAAGAGCATATGAACAAAATTGATATTTTTGAAAGAAATGCTCATTACCTTGGTGAATATAACTCATACTTTCACGAACATCTATAAAATCATTGTGTATAGTGTGCAAACTAATAGCTAAAATTTACAGCTTATTCCCAGCTATTTATGATGAAGAATTTTTCCCAAGTCATATTGAAAATACTTCGCTGAAGCATACTTTTTATGCAACAAATGTTACAGAACAATTGGTCTGGTATTTCTCGAGAAATTCTTAAAAATAAATTTTTGAAAGTGTTCTAATACTTTTCATTAAGTGCATTATACGTACAGTTCAGTTAGTTCAGTCAGTAAAATTCCAAAAGAATAGTTTTCAATTAAGCCACACTTAGCTAGTATTTTCTTAGATTAACATGGTTTGTATGCACATGCAAAGGGTCAATATCATTGATCATAATACAGATTTGCATTACTTTCAATTAATGGCTCAATTTTTGATTTCAAACGAACCAAAGTCATTGAGGTTTTTGCCTTAAATAACAAGAAATTATCTTCAATGCAATAGAACAGTTTTTGAAACATGAAAGAAATATCACCTGGTAGTCAATGTATTCATTCCAAGAAAGCCACCAATCCATTGATATGAGATACCAGTATTGACCAACTTGCATCCCTCTTCGCTCTTCTCTGTCAATCCAAGATCTAAATTTAAAAACAATTTCCTCAATTTACTTTCATTCTCCTTTTAACATGCATCTAAATAACGCAGTAAAGCAAAAACACTATTAAAATAATCACTAATAATTTTATGAAAAATCAGTATTTTCTGAGTGATCTAAACAATCCACAGGATGGCTACTAAATACTATTACAAATATTGCGACATTACATTTAACAAAACATAAAATAGCAAGACATACCACACCCTGTCCACAAAAGTGACACTACTCAAAATGACTAAATCAAACGTACAAGCTATTGATTTAATCTCTAAATTTAATGCTCTTTCTTGCCAAAGAACTAACCGAAACAATAAGGGAATAAAACTCTTATTTCCTTTTTGATAACTTGCACCGTTCTATTACCCATATTCTCTTCCACAGAAATTTTATTTGCAAAATCTTGTAAGTTTTTCCTGTTTTTTCAATAATTATTTTGAAGTACTTCCCTTTACTAACTTAGCAAAGATGACCAGAGGAAAATTATCTGCATTATTAGAAAGTTAGCAATCACAGAAATAGAGAGATTAAAATATTTTACCAAATGATAGAATATAACTTAATTTTTTAGAGTGTGATAATATTTAGTAGCTATCCTGCATTTAAGACATGATGACAGGATTTTTTTGTTCATTTAAACAAAAAATAATGAATAAAACTCAATACATATATATAGAACATTTATT
Source organism: Uloborus diversus (assembly GCF_026930045.1). Taxonomy (NCBI): domain Eukaryota; kingdom Metazoa; phylum Arthropoda; class Arachnida; order Araneae; family Uloboridae; genus Uloborus; species Uloborus diversus. The sequence continues at coordinate 13,042,794 of NC_072731.1, forward strand.
GATCTCAATTTAGCACACAAACATACAAATATCACGCAGAAAGAAGTAAATCTAGCAAATTGAAATCACCTAATGATATCACCTTCTTCCTCTTTATTATATGGACGAAGACCAAAAATAACGTGGCATACCTGATTTTGAAGAAAAAATAAAAATCAAACGAAGTTATTCCTTTAAGTAAAAACATTTTAAATGACATTATAAATTGCATATGAGGCAGTGAAAAGCAAAGGGATGTAAGTGGACTATTAAAAGTTTTGAGTAAATCGCATTTTAAATTCAGATCCTAGGTAGCCTTTCATTTTAAAAAAATTTCAAATCATGCTGCACAGCAGCATCAACAAGGGCTACTAGTACTATGTCTTGCACCAAAGTTCTTGCGCCCTTGTTCTCCTATCATTTGTACTGGTTATCTCCAAATTTTTAATTTTGCAACTTACATCCCTTTGCTTCTCACTACCTCAAAAAAATACATCACAACAAATTTCAACATTCATTGTAAACAAATTTCAAGATAACACACATAATAAATAAATTTCACAAATACATACAGCCAAACTTTCTTATAATGAGCCCTAATTTATAGAGAATTCAGATTAAGCAAGGAAGTAAGAAAGATTTGACTAGTACAATATTAAGTCTATGAGAGCAAAACTCGCTTTTAACTAGCAAATCCCGTTTAAAGCAAAGCAAGAAATACAGGGTTCATACTCTATTTGGATAAAAAAATTCCATGACTTTTCCAAGACTTTTTCATGACTTCAATGAAAATTTTCATGACCTCGTTACACAAAGAGAAAAGCACTATTTAATCTCAAACTTGGTAATATTTGGAAATGAGCATTAGCAAAACGGGTTTGTTACGATTTCGCGCGACCGTTTCGGCGCCAGCCGTTTCAGCGCCAGATTTTTGCATTTTGAACTTTGTGAATTTTAGAAATTTTAGTTCAATGAAGAGAAAAGATTTCTGGAAGAAGTATGTGAATTTGGCGCTCTAGAAGCTAGTTAAAATTAATTTTAAAAATTACAGTGTAGGGGGGGAGGGAGCATATGTGATCCACGTATGTTTTACAGCGATAACATAAGGATAATATCTTGAAAAATTAGCAAATAATGCCAGTACAGGTCCTACCTCTTTGTCAATTTTTTATTTATTTATTTATTTATTTATTTATTTATCAATGCTGAACTGTTTTGTGTTTAATCTTTATAGAGAGCAGGGTTACGGGTGATTTTTTCAACATGTTAACTTTTTCCAATGACAAATATAAAAATTCATCTTATTATTAGTTGACAGTTTTTATTTTTTTTTACATAAAAGGTATTTAAGCAAGTGCACAAATTAATGATCAGCAACGAAAAAAAAATCCATTTAAATTTAAGGAGTTTTATATTTAAATTTCATAGAAAAATGTCAATGTTGTCTCCTAACTTATCTACTTCGAAAAACTATGGAGATGTTTCTAAACTTATATTTTATCAACTAATAATAAAAAATAAAACAAAATGCATCTTTAAAAATATTACTTCATAAAACTTTTTACAAAACTTAAAAACAAAAGATACCTTGAATTTTGAAGCAATCTTTGGCATGTTTGTAAGCAGACAATTTCGATTTTTGAACAGTTCGTATTGAAATGGGTCGCGCCGAAATGGGCTTCGCGCCGAATAGTCACATTTCGAGCAAAACGTCTATATGAATGCCACAGCCTCATTGAAGCACTTACTCGTTATGGAAAAAATATAAGTGCACTCTTAAAAAACTAAACTATTCTTATTTGTCTTCATCATATAAATTTAAGTAAAGTAAAAATGCAGTGAAGCAAATATGATGATGCTTAAATGTCTGATATTTCTTTAAAAACAAACAGAATGATATTGGATGGGACAAAGGTTGAATGAGTCATCACTAAGTTTCAATAAATTTGCTTCAAAAGTTACCTTTTAGTGTCAACAGTGCCTTTAAACATCCACGTAACTTGACAGTATTTTGGTTCTTTAAAGTAAAGCCACATAGTTTAGTTCTTTACGTTTCCAAACCAGATCTCTTTTGAAAAAACCATTCAGTAATGAATCAATCTTCTGATTCAAAATTATATTTGTTTTGTTTACAAATTTGCATATTTTCAAATGCATATAAATTAATAGGTACAGAAATTCCAAAACACGATTAATTCCCGACATTGAACGTAGCAGTAGGTCGCATGGATTAGTTTTGCGTGGCGTATGTTGGGCTCTATTGTTTTAGAGCATTAGAATTCCTCTTTTTCTGTAATCTATCGCCTGACTTAAGATCTTTATTTTCTAAAACATTCAACAAATTAAGATAAACTCTGATAAATTTAATAATAAAGTTCTTACGAGTGATGGAGTCGAACTCGCATGCAATTGAATTGCTTTTTTTGAGTGGGCGTGGCAAAACTAAGAACGTGAAACTTTGCTACTACAGAATATGAAACATAAGAAGTGTCGAAAATAACAGAAAATTCAAAATATAAGTGATGTCCAGGCAGTAAAATCACATCGTAAAAAATGGCAAGCGGCTGCAATAGAAGTGGATGCAATGAGATTCCAAAATTCAGATTTGATTTTTGGATCGTTCAATTTTCCACTTTTAATAGCTTTTATGTGCTATACTGTTAAATCACTCAAGATTTCTAATGTTCCTTTAGTTACTGTTCCTTTCTCTTTGTCCAGGACATTTTTTCATGACTTGAAATAAATTTCCATGACTTTCAATGAAAATTTCAATTTTCCATGACTTTTCCAGGTCTGAAATTCTGTTATTTTTTTTCCATGACTTTCCAGGATTTCCATGACCCGTACGAACCCTGGAAATAGTTTTATGGTTCATAAAATATCTACTAAATGCCAGCTGAGCTTATCCTTTGTTGGAAAATTCCCTTTAACACTCTGAAGTCAACCAAAAGTTAGTGATGAGTTTAAATACTGAGAACAAGTGATGTTAGTCTTTTATTTATTTATTTCTTAACTTGTAGACTAAAGTAGTATTTGAAAATTATATCTGTGCCAGTGTTATACTTTCCGTGATATACTTCCAAGAATATTGTAGCTCAAATCCAAGATAATGCAGATAAAAGAAATAATGCAAGTGGCAGTGATAACAAGTCTGAAGAATTTGAAGCTGAACAAACCTCAACAAATTCAAAGGCTTTTGATATGCAGGAAAACTTCATCCAAATGATTGGAAATTGAAAAAAAAAAAAAAATCCCATACAAGATTAGTTTCAAAGAAGGGCAATACTACGGGGGGGGGGGGGGGGAAACCTTCCAGTTTGTTTAATCTGAAACAAGTTGCATTTTCACAGCTTCACATAATTTGTTTATTGGTTACAACTTTTACTTCATTTCCTCGGTAAGTGTTTATTCCTTGTCATTCGTGTGGCTTATGGAAAATTCCTTAAAATGTAAATATAATTAATATACAGTGATAAATCTTGCAATTTTCAGTTTTTGATAGCAGTTAAGCCTGAAAAGCTTCTAAAATAAATTTGTGACAGATATTTTTATACTTTTTTGCCGTTGGTATGCCCTTTATCTTATGTTATTGGTTTGGCTTTTATTGAAGCATGTGAATGACTCAAAAACCTTGGTTGATAGAAGCGTAGCATTGTTAAGTTATTTATATTTGTAAAAATCAAGATTTTGAAGGATTTTAATTTGATGATTAATAAAGAGATTATAATCTGACCTTTACATATTTACAAAAAACACAAATAATGAAGCTATGCTGATGTCATATTTTAAGTCCTACAACCTTAAAAAGCCTTACTTTGTTTTTAACTGGAAAAAAAAAATAATAATAAAGTTTTTTTTTTTTGTAAACAAATGCACTGAAAATGCTTCTGTTTTTGTAGAACAGCAATATGAAATTTGATCAATAGCATTTTTTTTTTCTTTGAACATAATATACACACCAACACTTTTCTGTATTAGTGACATGTACTATGTTCATTTTAGTAAACTCTGGGTTTAAAATAGTTAATAACATAGTTGCTTGAATGCAGTTTTGAAAACTTGACAACAATAGGTACTAGTTTTTCTTTTCAATTATGACCTTCAATAGTTATAAAAGATAATGACATTAATACAAGTAAACGACAACATAAATGCTAACTTTTGAAAACTATGAACATTTATTCGTTTATCACTTAATATGCAAAAATAACGTTTAAAAAATCCAGTATTTGTTTTCCCAACAACTGCAAAAGGCTTTTACTCGAAAGACTGTTACACATAACTGCTAAATAAAGTCAATTTTGAGCACAGAACAAACAAAGAAAAAGTAGAAAAATAAGAGGGAGGGAAAAAAAAGGAAGAAAACAGAAAAGTGGGAAACAATACATAAAACTAAGAGCATAAACTGAGCTAAAATCCATACCTGAAACAATACATTCAAAAACTCAAGAGGCAAAGTATTACCAATAGTCCAAAAGAGATACTCATCTAGGGTCAATGCTCCTGGCTAGAAATAAAGGAGCAAGATAATTATAATAAAGGAGCAAGACATTAGTATATGAACAAGACAATAAATGTATATCGTACAGCATTTCAATCATTAGCGAAGAAGAAACAGTCATGGATCTGGGTGTCTTCATTAATCAAGACTTTAGTTTAGTCTGTAGAGTAGTACAGCAAATAACAAAGACAACAGAATGCTCAGATTTATCAATAGGACTATTTCACATCACTCCTTTACCTCGTTGACAATATGGTGTTGAGTTCTGATAAGGTAAAAGCATTACGAATGATATTAATTTCTTTGAAAGGGTTCAAAGGAGGAACTTTGCTAAAAATGTATACTCTTGAATAAAAAGAAAGTAATAGGGGATATAGTCTAGTCAAGGGCGCCCATAGACAAAATTTTATGTGGGGGGGAGGGCTCAAAAATTTTCCATATGGTTAAGCAGAATATTTTCCCCACGGAAACCGATTTCAGTACTGATTAGAGATATTAAAATTTGACATTTTTAATAACTTATTCATTAATAGCAGGAAAATAATTTTTATACATTTTTGCAAAGAAAAAAGAACTAAAAGCAAGGAAGTTCTCATTTCTAGGAGGGGGGCTTGAGCCGCTACTTGCCCCCCTATATGAGTTCCCTTGAGTCCAGTTATTTGAGTTTATAAAAATTGAAGATATTCATGGGTTCAATCTCAGCATAGATGGTAAAACTATTCAAATCCCATGTTAATTCTTCTCTAGGAAAAATTACTACCTCAACAGGCTGTAGGCAATGAATAGTTTTTAGCAAACTTTTGATGTACCTTGAGAATTGATAAACTGACTAATGTGGGCTCAGAGACTGTTGCTGCTCGTCACTTTTGCATTTGTATACTTATGTTATTTAAAATATGCGTAGACGTTTCAAAAAGTAATAAAAATCATGCTGAAGATAACGAAGATGATCAGAGCTTTCAAACCTGGTGCTGGTGGATAGAGCTTGATATCCACTAACAGGACAAAATGTTGGTTAGAAGATGTCAGCGTTGATTGATTAGCAAGGGATCAGCTACAGCCTTTAAGTTATTAGAAGTTTGAGTTTTGGAAAATTCTCACAGCCTTTTCGAGAGAAAATTTTGATATAAAGTAACATTCGAGCTATAAGACTGAGTTATCGTGAGTTGACTGAATTACCAGTATGGTTTAGAAAACCTTTTAGATGAAAACTCTCATGATTTAAATTTGAACTTTCAGACCTATTTAACTGTTTTTAACATCCCCCCCCCCCATTTATTCTTTTGTTCTTTGTTGCATCCCATAACAACACAAAGGTAACATTTAAATTTAAAAAAAAACATTCAGCGGAATTACCAGAAAATTTCAAACAAAAATAAAACTTTTTCATAACATTTAATTAATTTTACTATGCTAGCAAATTGCTCCAAAGCTAGCATCATTAGGCTTTGTCCCCCCCCCCCTCTTTTTTTTGGAATCAAAACACCATACTTTCTGAAGCAACAGATAAATATCACATTGGGAAATTGGACACAGAACCTTCTGACTGTATGACAAAAAAATTGAAACATGAATCAGACAAATATTTATAATAACGAATCAATTTGGCTCATTTCTGCCCTGCATAATATCACTACTAAAAATTAATTGAAAGAAAGACTTAACTTAATTTTTAAAATGAAGAAACGCAAAAGATCTAGTGCTCATGCAACTTATTTCTGAGCTTGTGTTTTCATAACTGCCAGAATTTAGTTCCAAATACTGTTTGAATTAGCAAAGAAATAATTCAAAGGTGTTCAAACAAATACAGATTGGTAAATTTATCACATACAGTTTGCATATTTACTATCTTCCCATTACTACTTCCCATTACTGTGTTACTAATTACATGTCAACCAATTTAATAAAGCTATCAATATCACAGGATTGTTGAAAAATATGAATAATGCCGTAGCTATAAAGATGCTCAAGTTAAACTGCAGAAAAAAAACCTCAAGTTATGAGGCATCTTAGGTCTGTGAAAAATCAAACTATTAAAATTACTAAATTCCAATTTTTAAAAACGAATCTCAAAAATACCTGGGTGGGATCATGATTGGACATCAATTCCTTTGCCACTTCGGTCACTTCCGACATTGAAAGTAAAGTCTAAAACAAAGCATTATCAAAATGTCAGTTGAATCGTTTTAAATAGCAGATTGATTATTTGAAAAAGTCACCAATGTAGTAGCTGAATAAAGGAAATTAAAATGAAAGTAAAATGTTCAAATACAAATTTGCAATTTAATTACTAAAAACTTATGCCATTTTTTTTTCAACAATTAAGAATTGTTGTTCTTTAAATTAATATAACAGCACAACCCATATTTATATTTTGTTGCAACATTAAAAGGGCATCAGAGGTAAACTGCTAACACTGAGCAAAAAATTTTCGCATTACCCAAACTTAGCATTATTTGTTTAAAATACGGATTGATATCCCTAACCAAGGGTTTTAGTGTGTTGTAGAACTCAAATAAAGTCTTTTAAAAATATTATCAGTTTCACATTGCATTGAATAAAAATGAATCAAAACCATCTCAAGGGAAAACAATAGCATAAAAATACATTTTGCAATGCTAAAGCTCTTTAATTATATTTTCCCCCATTCTTAAAAAATATATTTTTTAATTATTTATTTATTATTATTATTATTATTTACTGAGAAAAATGAAAGTCATTAAAAAATGAGTTATGAATGAAAGAGGGGAAAATCTAATCTAAGAATATGATTAAAATTTAGTGTAGTAAATTTAACAAATGGAATTATGGAATGAACTTTCATTGAAATATTTGTATTTATTATGGAAATGTTACATTAAATGATGCATTAAAAGCATGAGGTTACAGAACTCAGTTAGAAAAAAAAAAATTTTACAATAAAAAATCATAAGTATAATAAATATACTTATGATGCAATCCAATACAAGTTTCACTGAATTACACAAACATTATTTACTTATTTATTACTCACTTTTCAAATGTAAAACAAAATATATATATTTCAATAAGTCTCCTACATAGTATAAAACGAAGTCTTCAAAAAATGTCTGTTTGTGTGAACGCGCAAAACTTGAGAACTACCTGGCCGATTTCGCTGAAATTTTCACAATTTGTTCCTTTAAGTCCTGAGAAGGTTTGCAGACCAGTTCGAAAAAAATTCGATGAATAGTTCTTTTTTTATTCCGATTTAGGCCCAATTTTTGCATAAATTCCAGAATATGGGGATGAAAAATTACTTGCACATATTAATACTACATATCGTTGGGAAGGGTAGAATTTTCCGCATTCTAAGCAATTTGTTTCAATGTTCTACCTTATTTACGGCGGGAGTTTTTTGCGTTTTTAGCTCAATTTTTTTTTAGGTTAGCTGAAGTTTAGGCATTACTTTCTTCATTAAATCTATCAATAAAAGGTGAAGGAATTGTCCCATAGTTTTCTTTTTGACACCATTGAAAAAAGGGACATTTTTCACTTCAGATCTATCTCGACCTGTGGTCGAAAAACTAGGCCTTTATCTCCAAAAGAAAAAAGTTATGAGCCTTTTTAAATCAAGTTCGAAAATTCTTATCTGCTTCACAAGTTGTTAACCATTTTATTTTTGCGTTTCCACGGTTACCCTTTTTGAATCCATTGTTTCTTTCCATCTTTCTCTTAAAACTTATTTTGTTTTGTGTTCCTATGGTTATGCTTTGTAAATCCATTTTTCTCATTTTATTTTTTTAAAAGTATTTAAATATTTGTCCTCACTGTTTGGAAGGGAAATTTTGCATGATGTTTTTTTTTTCTTTTATTTAAGCCTGATTGTTGAATATACATCACTTTCCAGCGTTTTTATCTTCAAAGTAGGCCGGGCAAAGCCGGGCAACACAGCTAGTACTATTTAAAATAATTCTACTAATAATTTAATGTTTGTACAACTGATACACAATAATCATAATTATTAAACGTACCACTGTTTCCTTTTGTGCATCATTTTTATTTTCATTTTGCACAAAGAGCAGAGCACTGACCATATGTTTCACTTCAATTTCAGATAATATTCCATCCCGGTCTTGATCAAATATTTTAAAGCAAACTGTAAAAAGTAAAGAAAATACAATTTTCAGCACATAATCTAGTTTCAAAGTCCAAAAAGTCAGTCCAAAGGAAAACAATTCTCAGTATACTCTGCAGTTAATAGCACATAGCATACCTAGGGCCATAAAAAAAGCAAAGCTCTCACTGAATAATGTAAAAACACACAGGCGCACAAAATAAAATAACTAAACAGCAATGTAATGAAAAACATTAAGGTAGTGAGAAGTAAAGGGATATAAGTGGACACTTTCAAGTTTTGAGTAAAACACATTTAAAGATAACATTCAAGGTGGACTTTCATTGAATTTTTTTTCTAAATCTTGCTGTACAGCAGCACCTACCATGGCTGCTAATACTATCTCTGGCCCCAACACAGAGGAGAGGTTCACATTTGTACAGGTTATCTCCAAACTTTTAATTTTGCAACTTACATCCCTTTACTTCTCACTGCCTCAATTGTTTTGTAATTTTTTTTTTTTAGCTATCAGTTGACAAAAAACTTTCAATTTCACACTTGATTCATTATGTCCACACAATGAAAGTTCTGAGTCTGATCTTTTATGATGATGATTTTTTTTTTTTTTTTTTTTTCAGAATTGAATTTTTACGGAAGCTATATTATTCTATTCTCTTTTTTACGCTCATTTGACGAGATGCACAAAATATTTAAAATAAAAATAAGCTGAATATTAAATGAATAAATACTGCATCAAATATTGTAGCTCTCATTCAATATTGTAAATGTTAAAACAAGAACTTTATCATTTTATAATCTCAACAATAATCATTTAATTGCAATAAAATTACAACATGAGTACCAACGTTTGAAAATTGCTCGTATTGCTTTGATCTTCAAGGGTATTTTTTTCCCGACTGGAGTGAACAACATATGTTTCTACACTATTAAAATATTTCCAGATAGGAAGATCTAAAAACAGAGCAAATATTTCACCATTTCACTTTGCCCCGCTATTTCAGCTCCACATTCCCCTATTTTGTTTACAAAGCTAAAACATTTCCACAACTGAAGATCAAAATTGCTGTTTCATAAAAAATGTCTTGGGTCTTCCTCAAAAAATAAATACATGCATAAATAAAAATAAATAAATAATATAGAAATATTAGCAAGAACTTTTCATTGAGAGTATGGCGTGGAAACAAAATAAATAACAAAACATATAAGAATATTAATAAAAGTTTCCAGCCATTCTAGTCGTGATTTAATTTTTTGCTAAAATATTTGTAAACACAGAATTTAAAAAATAGTCTTCCTCTCGGTAGCTAAGGGGTCCCTCACATAGTAAATGGAACAAGGAAAACCTTAAAAAACAAAAGCTTACACTTCTGTCTTTCAGTAACAGGACCCCGACAACAGGCAGATATTCCACATGCCATTTCCTTGAAGTCGATGTGACCATCTTGATTTTCATCAAATGCATTGAAAATACCTGGTAGTGCCAAGAAAAAATAATGCTAATCAATCACTAAACTTATGTTTGGATTTTGTAATAATGTAAATGCATAACAAAACACACATGATGCAAGATAGAATTATCAGAGGAATGTACAAATATGCAATTAATACTGAAGTTGCATCAAATTACAGGCTGGATGTTTATATGTAATAACACAGTAACTTATACTTCAGTTTCAAACACAAAAATAGAAAGAAAGGTTCAAGCAGATAAGAATCAACTCAACTTACTATGTACTTGTTTAAAGGCATTTAAAAGTTGGGATTTTTAGAAATGCCTGAATGTTTAAATAATTTTATTTCTCAATAAAATTTCATAAATACTAACCTTCACACAAAACAACTGGTATTGGAGGACAAATGAGGGGCCTTAATGTTTCTAAATCCAAACGACCACTCCTTGACTGGGTCTTCAGAATCCAGTACCTTTTTTCTAAATCATTGATATCACTCTCTTGTACTAATAACAAAATTTAAAATATGATATAGGTGTGACAAATAGTATGGTACAAAAGAAAAATAACTGTTTAAAAAAAATAACTTCTATATTTTTTTCTTGAATAAAAAGCTAATATTTTGATCAGACACACTTATGGGTACATAAGAATATTTCTGGAAATGTTTCTTGGAACATTTCTACCAAAACTTCTTGTTTGTCAGTTTAAATGCATCAGTTTCCATCATAAATATAACAGTAAGGAAGCAAAATGAAAATGATTCAAAAAAATACTCAACCACTATGGGCACAACTTGGAGATTTTTAACTTTACATTTTCAAAAAACAAAAAAAAAAAGAAGTAACACCATATCTATGTGGCGTACATCAGAAAGCACATAACCCAACTTTTATCACTGAGCCAAAAGGACTTTAAGACTTGGAGAGCGGGGGGCAGGAGGGGGGCAAAGTTGCTTGCTTTAGCGTTATGTGCTTCCATGGCAGGGTTTGATCCACGCCCCTTCGGGTGCTTTCTGACGTACACCATATTTTGTTACTAAAAATAAATCTTTCAAAACTCAAGCAAACATATCAAATAGTAACTGGCTCTGTGTCCAGCATAAATACTCGACATGAAGAAAAGAGAGTCTTAATTAAATTCTATCAAAATAATTCAACTTTCCAGCCAATACTTACAATGTGTGACTCCAGCAAGGGTCTGATAAAATGTAGGTGTCTCCAACTCATTTGATAGTGTGACTGTGCTTTCCTCCAGCAACAACCATCTTGTCAGCGAAATGGCATCCCGTTTCTGAAGCAACCATTCCCGAAATTCATCAAAACTCACACGTTCACTCTATATTAAATGAAAATAAAAATTTAAAAAAGAAAATTAGTCTCCTTATAGTGAAACCACTTCAGAGTTCCAAGTCATTATTTGCCCATTGTAATAATGTGCGCTTTAAAATGCATTTGCATAGAAAAATAAGATTTTTTAAGCCTATTATCCCCTATAAGTTTGCATAGCAAAGACAAGAAAAAGCTAATTTCAAATGCCACAGATGTCTTTACTTGGAAAAAAAATATATTGGAAAAGATAAGAGGCAAATCGCTCGTCCTCACAAAAAAATAAAAACACTTAACATCAATAACACTAATTACACAAGACATATTAATATAAGCACTTATCCTAACTTTTGATACTTTCATGCAGATACTCATGACTCAAAAGTTTAGCCATCAGTTTTGAAAAATTATGGCTAAACTTTTGAGTCATGAGTATCTGCGTGAGTGAACTTATTTCTTCAAAGAGAAGAGGAGGATATATTTAAAAAATAATAAAATTACAATCTAACTGGTAATTTTTTGTTGTCTAATTTGCAATCTGGTATTTTTGTTTTCTGGTAAAATTACAATCTGGTAATCTGGTTGAGTTAATCACTTTACTCTTCATTGCAACTTCCCTAGTGATTTCTTTAGTCCCTGAATACTGTCTTTCCATCACTATGCATAAAGTGAGGGAAGGATTCTTAATAACTATCTGTTCACAGAAGGCTTTTTTTTTATTTTAAATATATTTATTTCTAATTTTTCCAATTCAAAACTTTGTTTATTTATGTATTCTGATTTTGATAATTATTCTAAGCTTAAATTATTGAATATTTTACTGAAAGTACACTCTTTTTAATTTTTGAAACTAATTTATTCATTTATATACAGTGAAATCCCGTTACAACGAACTTCAAGGGGCACACATTTTGTTCATTCTAACGGGAATTTCGTAATAATGGAATTCAAAAAATGTAGCTTAAATTAAACCGGGGCTGAAAATGTATTTCGTTGAAAGGGATATTTTTTTGTATTGGTATTCATTGTTAATGGGATGACCTTGTATTGTGAACATTTCACCTATATTGCATGCATCTATGTTATATGTTTTGAATGTGTTCAACTTTTTTTTATTTTGTGTGTTCAAAATGACCATTTTAATGAGAATGACTCATAAATAATAGAATTTCTATTTAAATTAAGACAATTTGATTAAATACTTTAACTGTTTGACAGAAATCATAAACATGACTTTTTAATTAAACTTAAGGAAATTTGACTTGTCTAATAGAAGCTGGAATTGATACAAAAATCATTCTTTGTCAACAAGACTTTGGAATATTAAAACAAGTCAGTGATGTCCTAAATATATTTTCTGTAAACAAATAGTTAAAGTTAAAACAAATAAAACTATGTTTGAAAACCACTGTTACCTTAAAAAAGTAATTGATAAACTAAACAAATCAAAACATCAGTATGAAAAAAATTTCATTTTAAAACAAATTCTTTTATTATATTCAGACCGTATTGCTAGTAGACATCACTAAATTCCATTATTGTAACATTTTCACCATGACAATCAACTGCAGAACTAGATATCTTAACTCACGTCAGAAAATAGATCTGCAACAGCTTCAGGAACATAGCCATTATCACAAGCTTGAACCAAACGAATGAAGTCCTCCTTTGAAACATGAGTGCCACTTTCATTGCAGCATAAACAAAATATAACTACAGAAAGAAAAGATCAGTCAATGAAAAGAGAAATTTTACAGAAGAATTTCAACCTGCAATAAATAGTCTTTGAACTTATTACACTACAGCCATATAAAAAAACAATATCTAAACAATAACAAAAATTTGCTATACACATAAGCATATAGATATGCATAAATTAAACAAAAAAAGGGCAATTCATTGCACTATTTTCCTAGGTACTGAGACAGGAGTGTCTCATCCCCCTCCCACCCAAAAGCAAGGGCACCGCCCTCGAACACCATAACCGCCGCCCTGAAATAAAAGAAAAATCAATTGAAACATACCACTTCCTAGAAATTTCAATGGTGCTGTCATGACCCCCCCCCCCCCAGTAGAGCACCCCTGTACTGAGAAAAAGGATGCGAAAAAGCATCCTGACAGGCACATTAAAAAAATAATTAGAGCACTCTTCAAATCCTTAATTCAACTACTGGACAAAAAGTACATAATTGCTTGACATCTAGTGTGTAAAAAAAATGTGGTCTCAAAATTTTAGAAACTAACTAAATTGTTTGAATGCTATAATGCTATAAAAATGTAATTAGATATAAGAATATATGCCCTACTTTTTCAAATGAATTAAATAAACATGAACTTTGCAAATTATTAAGTAACTTCACTTAGATCATTTTACTCTATACCTTACTAAGAGTTGAGTAAATAGGTGTAATTATTATGAAGTTAGTGCACCCAGGCTGTAAAAGCAGTTTTCATCTTTTCTTAACAGAAAATCTTACAAAACATTTCTTCACTTTTATACTTTAGCCACATACATACATTTGAACTTGTTCAACCATATTTCACTAAGTAATTGTTTTTTTTTTTTTTTTTTTTTTTTTTTTGTATCACATTAAATACCTGTTTTTTCGGAAAAAATATAAACGGTAGATTTTACGTTAAAAAACTTACTTTAAAACTTTTTTCAACTAAGCATTCATTCAAAATTTGACAGAATTTTACTTGAAACATTTTGAATTAAGGTTTTAACAAAAAGAAGAAAATATTCACTATCTTTTAAACAATACTTAATAATAATCGAAAGTGACAGAAACATCAATTACCAATAAAGATGCAAAAAAGATAGCATTGTTTATAGAAAGATTGAAAAAAGGAAAAAAGCATATGTTTAATGTATAAAACAATTTTAGAATCGTAATTTTACTATGGCCATGTTAATATTCATCGACTTGACTGCTGGAACTTTTGGTTAAAATAAGAAATAATAAAAAGAAAAACTCGGATTTGAGATTTTTTTTTTTTTTTTTTTTTTTTGCAAATTTTTAATTATTTGCAGTCGGTCCTACTGAAAACATTTGCTATTTCACATCTCATCCTCAATATAAACTTGGTACTGAGCCAATTTTTTTCTTCCTTCTCACTATTCTTCAACTTGGGCATTTGGTTTAATTAAGAGGAGCTAAGCAGCCAAGGATGAAAGGAATTGACAAGAAAAAAACTTTTTCAAAGATGGTGTGAAATTCATGCATCCCATGTATGAACTTTGATTTTTTGTTTCCTCTTTTACGATTTCATAACATTAAGTGTGCTATATAGCAGTGGCATACCTAGCATGGCTGACACCCAGGGCGGTAATTTGTGGTATCACCTCTCTCGTCTCCCCCCCCCCCTCTAGAAATGATTTTAAAAAAAAGGTTTTAATTTTCTATGTAAACACAAAATTCAATTTTCAGAAACAACTATGCTTGTGTTATAACGAAATTTTAAGTGGGCTGATGTACAAAAGATAAATAAAAACTATGAACACTTTTTATATAATGTGCCCGAGATAGAAATGTGCAGGCCATCAAAAGGTGAAAAAAGTAAGCGGGTGTATGAAATGGGTGGCCACTCAATTATTTGAAATGTATCTCAAACACAGGGAAAGATAGATAATGGGTTTCAGTTTTCTTGGTATACGAGAAAGTCACTACTAGGTCTAAGTATTGACAATATAAACTCTAACACTGAGTATAATATCCACTCCATGATGTGGGGCAAAAAGGGGCTCAGGGAGTTTTCTCCCAGGAAAACATTCTATTTGTAGTCCTAAAAATGCATTTTAGTTTCATATTTTTCAAAAACTTGCAATTTCATTTTGGGTATGGCAACCGGATAAATTGGTACGGGTAATTGAATTCAACTAGTAGGACTATGACTAGATTTTAGTTCATCCATAATTACGTGAGTTCGACCATAACTGGTCAAACCACTATTAAAATTTATGTCAAAAAATACACATAGTTCATTGTTAAAAATTAATGAAAACTTCACAGCTATAGAAGTGCAATTTCTATGTTCTAACACAGTGAGAATTAGCTTTCCATGAATGAGAACTGCAACATCACAGTTCAAGAATAATTTAAATTTTTAAAAATCTCTCTAACCATGCTCGTAACTAATAATTTACAACAATTGATTTGTTTATGAAGTTTTAAATGAATTCAAATTAAAAATAGTTTACAGCTACAAATCACATTATTAAATGATATTGAAAACTTATTAATAATCAAGAAATGAAATTTGCTTAGTAAAAGGTCACTTGCATTTTATTTTTTCTGATTCTTCACCTCTTGTTAATAGCACCAAACCACAAAGTAAATCCTTGAAAGTTATGCCTTTGTTTGTTCCACCACATGCTTGAAAAATGTACTAAGAATGGCAAAAACATATTTTTTAATAAAATGAAACAGAAAATAATAATTTTAACATTTTAGTTCAGCAATGTTTAAAAAATATGAAACTCTTCAGCCTTTTTTTTTTTGAATACCTACATTAAAACACAGAAACTTTAATATGTATAAGAAACATTTGTACATGGAACAAAGTTACATATTTTAAAACTGAGATAATATTAGAATTCTAATAATGTAATTAACTTATACTACTAAGTTACTTAAGTGAGCATCATACCTCAGCAAGTTTTAATGGAACAAATTCTCCCAAAACATCCTTAATGAATCCCGGTTTAGTTATGACACAGTTCAAGTTTGCAGATTGCTTAAAAGCATCTCTTAATCTTCGTAACTCTCCGTCAGATACTAAAATTTTTTTAAAAACGTTTTATAAGAATATTTATTACAGAAGTCTAAAAAGCATGTTTATAGTTAAACATTGTAAAAACAAAAATAAAATGAAACTAGAGTATCATTGTAAAAAAGCAGTCAAAACTTTGTACTGTAAAATAAATAAAATGACACAACGTGTATAAAGCACAAATAAAAGCATTTAAAAGAAGTTAAAAACTCAGCTAACAGTTGTTTCTGAGCTATCAAATACAAGCCCCTTCATCAGTGCATAAAAAGAAGAATGAATGGTTCACCAATGCAAACTAAACGACAAATGAACCAAAAATGAAATGAAGCAAAGTAAATAGACAAAGAAACCAGAAACTATTACGTCACAGAACAGCAGATGTCCTGCTTGTCTCTAACAAAACAATCAAATTGTTACCAATCAAATAAATAAAGGCTTGGAATTGCATTCAAAATCACTGAAAATGATTACAGTTCTAGCACTACATGACTTGGAAACTCCAAACAAATTCTATCAGAATTAGAAAAGTGTCATTCAATGCTAAATGAAACCACAACATGGTTTTTTGAACATAAAGCAATACCCTTGGGTTTGATATTATTTTGAAGGAAATTTATTGAAGTTTCTGGATTGAATGGCTGTTTTTCACTGACATGCATAGTTGTGTTTGAAATTTGAGATGAGTAAGAGACATTTCTGATTTTTGATTTTCACTTTCATGCATTTAGGAGCTATGATGTCACAGACCACACAAACACATCAAACTTATAACCCCACTCCTTTTTGCCATCAGAAGTTAAAAGTAATGAAATTCAGAAACATTTGAAATTAAAATTGCCCTTAGGATCCAGCTGTGTACCTGCCATTTTGGTTGCATTTGGATGCTTAAAATGGCATCTTTTACACATTTCTTGGGACAAATTGCTAATACCTATAATGCAGATTAAAGTAATGTTATCATTTGGTGACCACTAGCCAATATAAGCCAAGTTTGTTGCGAATGGTCATATATTGCCAAGTATCACCATAGTATTGCCATGATGAGTTTAGACATAGTCAACTATTATAAAACTGATATATCATCGCCTCAAGGCATGAGCATACCTAGATAATATAGATGTATGCGTGCATGCCGTGTGAGTGGATACATTTAATGTTGTGCAGATACTTTTGCTGTAGATATGGGCATTGACTAAACACTGTTAATAATATCCATATGAAACACAGATTATCTTCAAAATTTGAAGATAAATTAATGAAAAATATTCATTATTGCTTTCCCGAACGCAAGATTAAAAGCAAAAAGCTTTTTCTTACTAAAATTTTTACCTACCCACTGCATGTTGATTTTTATTCCTGCAGATAGTTTTGAGCTATGTACACAGGTACTTTATATTTTTATCTTACTATGGGCAAAAGTAGGATATGTTAATGTTATCCCCAGGATAAGATATCTCACTGTTGCTCTCAGGCAACGATATGTTAAATTAACAGGCCAATGTTAAATACTATCGCTTTAGGGATAACTAAAACTCTAGGGAAAGCTTAGTTAACTCTGAAAGCTCAATTGAATTGTTTAAAATTTAGCACGGTTTTTTAATTTTTTTTACAGAACAAAATTTTCGCTAACACCTCAAACAATATTACACAGTGAAATCCTGTTACAATCAACTTGAAGGGAAGGCAAGTTTTATTCAGTGAAACAGAATTCAAACAACTTTAAAAAAAATAATAAATTTGGGACTGATAACTTATTTCTCTGAAACTGATATTTCGTTGTGTTGTTATTAGTTGTAACGGGATTTCACTGTACATTCAGCAAAGATACAGAAAATTGCATCTCCGCTCATGTATCTCAAGATTCCAAGTTGTTAAAAGCAAATTTAATTGTTAAATGTATCAGTCATAAAACGTTAAGTTGGATATTTAATTTTGTGCTGGAAAAAACTGATATAGAAATCATACTGCTAAATAACACTGTCTACCAGTCACGAGTAATATATTCAAGCAATAAGATACAAATAATGCAGTTTTCAAATCCTTTGAACAGGGCCGATCCTAGGGTGTCGGCCGCCTGTGTGCAAAGGCCTCATGTGCCGCCCCTGAAGAGTAATTTGCATATTTTGACTAATCTTTGACGACCATATAAATATTCCTTCAAATTTCTATATCAAGTTCTAATTTGGAAAAGAAAAAAAAAAGAGAGAATGACGAACTTATAAAAAGGAAGAAAAGTTTTATGGTAAGAAACTCCTTAGGTACAATTTATATCTTTGAAGAAAATAATAGATACCAAAATTTACTAGTCGTAAAAACGCAATTCATAGTCTGTCTTCGGTAACACCAGAGAAAGGACGGAGGAGAGGGAATCAGAGGAGGGGGGGTTGTTCCCAGAAAATTATCAAAATTGGCGTATGAAAAATAGTTTTAGTAATCTTTGGTTGTGTTTGGTTGCAAGGAGAAAAGAATCGGGTTTATTCAAGATGAATGGAGAAATTTTCGAAATTGACGTGAAATATTGCTATTTTAGAAACTTTTTCGAAACTTCAGGGGGAAAGTAATGTTGGAGTTCTCTCCTAAAAGTTCTTTCAAAATTGAAATCAAATTCGAAGCTATTTTTTGTGACCGTAACTAAGGAAAGATCGGCGCTCTTCCCGAAAATTTCCCGAAACTGAAGTTTTAAACAAGGAGTTTTGGGTTATCTTTGTTGCCGTTGCTGGAGGGAGGGAGATTCAATCATCTCCCATTGAAAGTTTTCGAAATTGAAGTTTAAAACGCAAATTTAGGCTGTCTTTGGTGACGGTAGGGGATCTGGCGACTTTCCTCCGGTAATTTCTCAGCACTATTGTTTCAAAAATCCATTTTTTGGCTATATTTGAAAACGATAGGGGAAACGTGAGAATATTCCGAACCGAAATATTTTTCGGAACTAAAATCCATTTTAGGCTATTTTTGGGAATTAAGGGTTCTGGAGCTCCCAAGCGGATATTTCTAAAAGCACAATTTTATGCTATCTTTGGTGATGTTAACAAAACGGGGAATCTTCGGCGGATCTTTCGGATATTTTTCGACATTAATATCTGAAAAACACAACTATAGACTTTTGTCCATCTCACTTCGACGATTGATGGGTATATGTCCTAGCGTCGTAAAAAGTTACATAAGCCAGGCGGTTTTCCTCGAGAAATTTTTAGAAATTGAAGTCCCAAAATCGTATTTTAGGCATTGTTTGATAACGATGGGACAAAGAGCGGCGGGGGTTCAGTGTGCCCTCACGAACTGTTTTGAAACTGAAGTCAATTTCAGACTGAATGGTTGGAATTAGGGGCCTCTCAAAAGATGCTAATTGAGATTATCTTTGGTAGTAATGTTTGAGAATCGATTTCGGGGCCCTCTATCGCAAAAATTTCGAAAAAAAAATACGACAAATGTCATTAAGCAATTTTTGATGACATTAAGAAGGGCTGTCCTCTGAAAACACATTTTGGATTTTAAAGCCAACATTTTCAAGCTATGTTTGATTAAGTTAAGTTGGAAGGGAAGAGTCAGAGATTTAATTGGGTCCTTAAGATCGATGCTTCAAACAGCAAAATTTTCCGAAATTAAAGTCCTAAAAACGCCATTTTAAACCTTCTGTAGTCTCGTCAAGGATGTCATGGCATCCTTTTGGATCTTCGTTTTGGAGCTACGTTTAAATTTACTAGCCGAGGTAAGAGCCCTGATCTGAAACCGGACAGTTCATTCGTGATTTTAATTCGAAAACAATGCTGTAAAGGAGGAAAATTACAAAATTTTAGTATTTCATTCATATATGTTTGACTCTCAGGGGAGTCGCAATTTTCCACTGTCTCTCCACGCACCCGCGATTGTTGAAAACAGAATTTGTTGCATGAAATGCTTGCGAGAGTATCTAATCAGTATAGCTTTTTTTAAATATAATATATAAAATATGTCTTCATTGTTTAGGTCTATAAAAGCTTGAGGGGTAAACATTAGGTGGCCGCCATGGGCCCTGAGTGCTCCTTTTAGAAGGCCTCCTTTCATGCTTCAGGAGGGGGCCATTTCCTATGTAAGAAATTATATGCTCCACGCGGTTACATTGCGTAACACTTGACAGGGATCCCAAGATTAATAACTGGGATCTCCATAATTGCGCAATGGGACTTTACACGAATGCCTTCTGCGCAGATGCATGAGAGCGCCTGAGTTCATATGGCTATAGGCAGTTATGAAGGCATGACTGCAAAAAAATCTCCTGACCGAATAGTCGGATAAATTTATGGCATATCTCTGACCGCTATTCGGGAAAAAGGGCAAATTGGCTGCCCATCATGTATACTGTTTCCGTGTGTAGAAAATAAATTAGTTTGTGTGTGTTGTGAATGAACATAGTCTCTTCAATTCTCTCCCTCTCCAAAAGTTGATACATGGAAAATATGACAAAGAAGAAGGGGCGAAAATCCTCTTCATTTTCTTCCTATACATCTCCCCTCCCCTGTATCCATGCCTGATTACCGGTTCTGTCATAAATTTTGCAACCAAATGATGCAAGATGCAACCAAATGAAGAGTAGATGATAATGGACAATAAACTAACACAATGTTCCCTAACAATCTATTTTTCTTAAACTTTTCTATGCTGTCGGGAAATCGGCACTTACTTTGATAATTGAACATTTAAAATTCAGCACATTTATTTGACATATTATATGTTATCTTTTGAGAAATTCTTGAGGAATTTTGCTTGATTAAAAGAACTATATGTGCGGTCTGCGGCCGCCCCTTGCTTTGGCCGCCCTTGTGCGGTGCACACTCTGCACACCTGCTAGGATCGGCCCTGCCTTTGGATTCAAAAAAACATGCTGTCAAACAAAGTTGGGCTTCAAACAAGAAGAGGATGAAAATAAAATATGACAACATAAGTAAAACTGATTTAGTCGTGAGATACAGGAAATTCAAATGCTGCTTCCTTAAACTCTTTCTGAAAAAATGTTTTTGAATTTTTTTTTTTTTTTTTTTTTTTGAGCGATAACTTTAAAGAAGATATTGTAAAACATCACAATACCGAAATATAATAAATCGGCAAGTTGTGAGCATTACAGGAAGTTTAAACTTCAATATTTAAAATTCAGTTCTGATATACCAATGTTTCAAAATACCAATGAAAAAACAATAAAACGGCATAAGCACAGAGAAAAGATATAAAACATACAATTAAAAATGAACTTCTGAGCGGCAGTAGTACACGCTACATAATGAAAGAATACAAAATCTTCGGAAAAGATCCATGACATTTAAACAATTATAGTTTTCATTAATCAAAATAAAGAGATTCAAAACCTTTTGAAAATACTTTATATATATATTCTTACTCACTTATTACATGTTGAAAATATAGCAAGCTTTTTGAATTTCGTTTTAAATGTAAAAAACAAAACCGTACAATTCCGTACGTGAAATTATGTCAATGTGATTTAACAATGTTACACATTTGGTTAAAATTTACATAAATTTTAATTAATCATTAATGTAATCGGCATTAAGCCTAGTAGGCCAGTAGGTTACGCGAGATAAGAAATTAATAAATCGAATACCAAAACAATTAAAAATGTGTCCCACCTCTTTTTACAGCATCTTCATATGTTATGCAACACGGTTTAGAGTCCTTAGCTCCCATCTTAAATAACGAAAATTCGTCATTTAAATCTCATTTAAATTTTTCAACCGCATTCATAAACAAACATCGTCTGCACGGGACATTTCCGTACTCCAATCACCAAATAAACAATATTTAGCAGGCATGCCACTTCGATAGTGCATCACATGACAGTCGACGCAAAAATTGGCAAGTTCGTGTTCTATCAATCTCCAACAAAGCATCTGACGCAAAATTACAAATGAATTTGTTTAAACGTCCATCTGCTAACACAAGGAGTAAAATTTTGATCCTTAATCAATCAATTTCATACATTCCGAAAATTTTTACATCAAAACAAATCCATGATGACTGATTCGACACAAATCGCCAACATGTTTTTGCTTTTTTTTTTTTTTTTAACGAAATTTGATCGTAGAAAGATAAATGATTTTGAGCGATCAAAAATATGTAAAATTGTGCAATTTTAATTTTTATACTGAAAGTATATTTCTTTTTTATTAATATTTTGCTCGATGGTTAAGAGAGCTTTAAATTTGGAATAACAGAACTTCAGAATTCAGCGAAAGAGGGCGCAAGAGCTCTTCTAAATCTTTCCAGTGTGTCCGGAGGCAAAGCGCTTGGCACGCAGTTCTCTATGAATGTGTAACTTCCATATAAAACAAATAAATAAATAGAGCAGTCAAATTTTTTAACGTAAAGAATCGAGATGCTTCAGATTTCCTAATAAATGTGTTTACAGTTAGTTAAAATAATACCTTTTTTTAAGACACATGAAGCTAGCATCCACTTGGGATATTCCATTATCGTGGATAAAAATAACAAGTATCAATACGGTGTTGTACAATGCATAGGCGGGACATTCTTTTATCCAATATTTCAAAAAGTGGGCTTAATCCAATAAGATAATTTTAAGTTGAAAATAAGTTATATAGGAGCTGAGCTTCCTTGAACTGCCATGCACATTAGGCCGAGATGGGAAGATTGGGCACCGTCAATCGGGCGCTGGGAACATTGGGCACCGAGCACTTTGAGCGCAGGGAACTTCGGGAGCCGGGAACATTGGGTCCAATGTGCTCGGCACCCAATTGACGGCGCTCAATCGACGGCGCTCAATCTTTCGAGACCGAATTAGGCCCTGTCGTTGCCGTTGTGTACGAAAACTCAAAAACAACACGATCAAAAACGATAGAAGGGTCCCGCAGGGATCTGTGCTGAGCCCCTTCCTGTTTCAGGTTTATGTTAAAGATCTGTGTGACTTTAGCTCTAAAATAGTCAACTTGTTAATGTGATGATACATTTTTAATAAGCTCTGGGGACAACTTACTAAATGTGTTGGAAGAAACCCAAAAAGCACTTAAGCGCTTATCACACGATGCAACTTTTCACCCGATTCCCTCCAATACCGGACTAGTCCAATATACCTCAGATGCTTCGGCCAAGTGAGACGTCATCATTTCTATTGTCCGCCTTTAGTCCAAGATTATAGCTTCCGAGCAATAAAGTTGGGTAGAGTTGGTCTTTCGACCAATAGGAAAGCATCTGAGTGCACGGGCAAATCCAACATGGCTGACTGCTTGAATCCGAAGTAGAAGACTAAGAAATTTATTAAATAATGGACTTTATTAGCGAGAAAAAATGTCTATGGGATGTTAAAAGTCCCTTGTACTGCATGAAGATTTATAGGATATGGTTAATGAGGGAGTATTTTAAAGGAATTGATTAATCAGCGATTGCCGAAAGCATGCATACTCCTTACATACGGTAAAGATATCCTTTTCGATGTTTATTTATATGCTTGATATAGTGCGTGAAAGAAAAATCTTAAATGCTGTGATACCTTTAGTTTTATTGTTGTTCATGCTGAAATTTCGCCTGTAAATTTGGCTAATTCTTACATTAATTCGTAGTTTTGGTTAAAGGTACATTGGCGACAGTACCGGTACATATCGACGCCAAATGATTGTTTACATTTTACTGAATCCTTGTCAAATTACTGGAAAAAATAACAATAATCTTAATTTGATTATTTGCCGTATTATTTCTCATAGTGCGTATGTGCGAAATGTAAAACTGTTTACATAAATCAGTATCATATAAAAAGTAGGCTGATGCTTGATACATAATTTTTATATTAAATGTTTGTAAAATAGTTTTTGAGGTGTTCTAGAATAGTGAGAAATTCTTAATTTCATAAGATTCAAAAACAACTTTTCATTTTGCAGTGCTAATAAATCAGTATTAATCCTGCTTGCAAATAATTATCATTTTGTCTTGCTTTTAGTGTTAAAAAAAATTAAAATTAATCTATGTTATTGCTTTATCATGATTTAAAAGTGAGTTTCTGAATCATTTTGTAAGAGAGCTGTACATAATTTTTGCTTCTCAGTTACAAGGATCCCTTTCAGCCATTCATCTGTGCAAATGAATGAAGAAGGATATGAGAAAGACCTTTTAGTGAAATCTTACCATTAAACGCTAGCTGGTTTGTCGATATTGACAGGTTAAATAAATTAAATTATCTGTCATATTGGTTAACTTGCTGGTTAATCTTTTCATCCTTTGAGTTCCGGTGCCAAAGTAATTGAAGAAAACCACAAGTCACTGAGGCATTTACAATTGTAATAGTTCAGTTGGTGATGGCTATGTTTTAATTCAAGGAAGAAAAAAAAAACAAGTTTTTCCCATTTGAAGAGAATTCATTGCATTTAGCCAAGAAGAAATGAAGATTTGAACCCAAGCATCATTACTTTGAAAAACCTAGAAATGTATTCCCTCTACCAATTTTTATTACGATTTCATAGTATTTTTTTATTCTGTTCTTTTATTATAGTTTATGCTATTTTTTTAACGAATAGTTCTTTCCCTGAGTAAAGCATGATTGGAACATTTGCTATAGTTTTTATATTTAAAATAAACATTGGTATTCAATTTGGTGTACTTGCTGTTCATGTCATTACTTTGCAAATATGTTAACAATGTTGCACCAATTATTTGGGAACTATTCGGTTTCCGGCTATTTTTTTTAACAATCCGGTATCTGATCCAGCCAGCCCACACCGTATGGGATATCTGACAGATTTTTGCAGGATATCCAGTAGTTAATCTGATATTGATATGGGGGTTATCCGGTATATATGTGGGGATTATCCGGTATGAAGTGGGGTTTGATGGAAAATTTTCAATTAAATGGGATGATGTAATAACTTTTCATGTTTCCTTCATCAAGTTTTGCCTTTAGTAGTTAAGATAATAATTTGCATTTTTTAAGACTCTACCTGAATTTTTTGAACACAGTAAGATTTCTTAAAGTTGATTTTTTAATTATGAGTTTATTAATTTCTTTTTTAAAAAATAAACATTTTTAGCACAACTCTTAATGATGTATTTTAGATGTTAATTTGCATTTTTTATGACTATGTAGGGGAAAAAGGGGCACATTTGAACACGGGTCACATGTGTACATGGCATGTTTTACTAAGATAACCTCAAGCAAAAAATATTTAAAATTCTCAAAATATGACAGTACCAGTCCTACCTCTTGGTGACATAATCTTTGTTTTAGCGGGTGTTGTATATAATTTTACCAATATGTCCTTTCCTTGTAAAAACATATTTTAAACCAATTATGGAGCTAAACTTAGCTGTTGCAAACCATTATATGAACATGCAAGTGAATTTATGACATAACTTTTCAAATTGAATCAACTTCTTTTGAAAGTCAGCTGTAAGGTAGATAAGATGGGGTACTTGTGAATATAACATCTTCCTGAATATGTGAACACTTTCCATACCTCTTCCATAATACCTGTACCTCAGAGCCAGACAGATGTAAGTCCAAAAATTGTGATTTTCAATTTGTTCATTATTATATTGTACGTAGAATCCTATTCATTCCGCATCGAGCCATGTGAATGCAATTCTAAAAAAAAATTATATTAATTTGAATTTTTGGCATCTTGAATTCAAATTATGTTTTTCGCAATCACGAGCGTGTGTGTGTATGAATGCGCGTGTGTGTTTGTGTAGGCGCATGTATGTGGGTGCGTGTATATGTGTATGTATGTGTGTGCGTGTTGTGTATGCAGTGCTGTGTGTGTAGGAGTTCGTGTGTGTGTATGTAGGCATTTGTGTCTGTGTTGAGCGCATGTTCAATCTTTTGCATGCGGCAGACAAAAGTTTTTCCTCCCGCCTCTAAAGTTACAATTATATGACTTACATTGTTCTGACCTGAGATACAGATATTAATATTAGGGTAGTATTAGGGTTGAAAACACTACGTACTGGTGTCGGAGTACAATTAGTTTTGGGATACAGGAGTCAGAGGACCTAAAATGTTTTCAAACAATTCTGTGTACAAGCATGGAGAAAGAAAATCATTGAATTAGTAATTTAAACTTTTTCATTTTGTAAAATTTTTGACCTGAATAGGGAAAAAATAATCTTTTACTAATAATAAAGATGAAAGTCTGTGTCTGTCTCTGGATCTCTGTACGTCTCTTACGCGCACAGCGCCTAGACCGCTCGACTGATTTTTATGAAATTTGGCGCAGAATTAGTTTGTAGCATAGGGGTGAGCACCTCGAAGAAATTTTTCAAAAATTCTATTTTGTTCTTTTACTATTCCAATGTTAAGAATATTTTATCAAGGAAATTATCATAACCTGGACAAATAAATTTCCAATTTATCATAACATGGAACCGTAACATTTGAGAGCAAATGAACACAGCAAATTGGCGAGAAATTCATCATCCATTATTTGTAAATATACAGGCAAACCAAACCACCTTTTATTTTTCTACTACTGGCAAAGCCGTGCCAGTACCGGTACTCAATAAAGTGAGACAAAAGGGATGAAAATAAGGAATTTCTGCCGAAGCTGCAGAGTGGGAGTACGACTAATTTTGGGGGTGCAGGAGTCGGAGTTGGAGGCCCTAAAATTTTCTCTAGCATTTCTTTGTACATGCATAGAGAAAGAAAATCATAGAACTAAATTATTCAAACAATTTTTCATAATGTACATTTTTAATCTGAATAGGGAAAATATAATAAATTAACTTATGAAGTAAAACAAAAAGAAAAAAAAAAAAGGAAGAAATGAATTTCTGCCACAGCTGGGGAGTCGGATTACGACTATTTGTATGGTACAGGAGTCAGAATTGGTAGCTAGGCATTTCCCTTCAATTCCGCAGAATTAGTAAAACCATTTGCGTTTCATATTCCTTTCATTTTGGTTCAGTCATGTTTATCTCTTGTGTCAATATTCAGGTCTATGAGATATGGCATTTCAATTTTAATGATAGCTTTTTTATCTATTCCTTGATACCAAAAATTGAGAATGTATTCAAAATCTGCACAAATCCCCTCCCCCCTTAATTTTTTTAGGTGATAAAAAATAATGTTTTCTGTCATTCTGAATGTTAAAAAATTTTCAGTTGTTCAAAAAATACTTTTAAAATAGTTAAATTGGCAAATACCTTTTCTATATACATGTTCATCACCAAGAACTTTTTCCAACTGTTTGTTTGAAGCAAATTCACCTTTAAGTTAGGGATTTATCTTTGCCTTAAATTTTCCCTTAGAGGCTAATGTTACATTCCTTTGATGCGTAAAAAATGGAACAAAATATATTTCAAATCAAAAAGTAAAATCTAGAAATGAGGTGTGCTCGCTGAAATTTTTCAAACAGAAAGTTTGTTCAAATCTGACTATTCACTCAAAAGTTATGTGTGTTTGTGGGGGGGGGGAGGGCGGCAGATTTCTAAATGTATTCTGTGGGAAAAAAAGCCTTTTTGTTATTATGAAATTGATATAAAATTAATTTACTTCAGCTGTTAGTCTTTAGTTAATTAAACCTACATTAATAGCACTTTTTTAGGAAAATTTTAAATTCAATAAATTTCTTCCGCATTTCTGCGCACAAACGAGATGAAAAAAAAATCATGGAACTAAATTATAAAAGCCATTTTTCATAAGGCATTATTTTGAATCTGCATAGGGAAAAATTAATAACCAAACAAATGAAGACAAAAAAGACAATTTTTATTCAGTTAAAATTTAGCACCTTTTTTTACTTGAAAGTGAACAATGACAAGATTTTTATTGAAAAAAGGAAGGAAGTAAAAAAATAGCATACGGAACAAAAAAAATGTATCAAAATAAAGTCCTTTTTTTCAAACATTATTTACTAAAACTATCGGCGATGAAACAAGTAAAAAAAAAGCCCGCATGAAGAGATAAAAACTTATTTTAGCAAACCAAGTATTTGTTTTGAGAGCAGACGATCCGAACTTTTACGGCAACCCACAATAGTAACGATGACGTCATGGTTTAGAAACAAGTCTGAGCTCTGCCAGTGTTGGCTGGTATAGAGGATAGCTCGAACTTCAGCGTTGCTTGGACTTGTCTCATGTTGGATCGTGTGATAAGCGCTTTAGGAATATACTAAAGTGGTGTAAAACCGGGCACACGGATATTGTTCCAAAAAAAAAAAAAAAAAAGTGTCGCAGTAAATTTTTCTAACAAAAACGTCTTAGGCCCGATAGAAACTTAGAAATCTCTGGTTTTCCAATCCACTGGAGGGACAAGATAAGGATTCTGGGAATTTATTTTTACAAAAACCTCACGTTCAAGTATCACTTTGATTACTTATCAAAAAAGATCTTCAAAGTCACTAACTACTAGTCGACGCTACTACTTTTTAAAAGTAGTAGCGTCTAAGAAGTGGGGTGCAAGAACTCAACATCTGTTAAATATCGTGAAGTGCTGTGTTATAAAGCAAAATATGGATTATGGATGTCTTGTATTTATACGAAATGGGAAGATTGGGCACCGGGAACTTTGGATGCCGAGCATTTTGGGCGCCGGGAACTTTGGGCGCCGAGCACTTTGGGCGTCGAGCATTTTGGGCTACGGGAACATTTGGCACAATGTGCTCGGCGCCCAATGTTCCCGGCGCTCAATCTTCCTAGACCGAGAATAGGGGATTCGGGGTTTCTCCATCGTAAAATTTGCGAAATTGAAGATGCCTTACAAAACCAGTTTTAATTTATTTCTGGTGTTTTAACAAAAGGGTGTTTGGTACGGGGATCTTTTGGGATTTTTCAAAATTGAAGCCTTAGAGGCTCAATTTCAAGCTTTATTTGGTAAGACTGGGAAGGGGGTAGATAGGGGACAGGAATGAAGATATTCCTTGAAATTTTTGCGATCTTTTTAGAAACATCCTAAAAGGGGGGATGTAAAAGTTCTTTAGGTGGCGCTTAGCCCCTTATTTTCCACGCCAATTGACAGTAACAACAGTGAAGTAATTTATTTCAGTAAATGAATGGTTAAATGTGTTTTAAAAAGTAATTGTTTTTTTTTTTTGCACTTTTAGGAAAGTATTAAGCATATTTTTTCTAAAAATATTATTATCAGAGACGATTAGAGGTAAACCAGACCCATGTGCGCCGACAGAACCAAATATATGGGGGGAGGGGTGGGGTTCACTTGCATGCAAATTGCGAAAAAAAAAAGTTTTTTTCCATCAACATTTTTTTTTTATCGTTTATTTGTAACCAGCTGCATTGCCCGGCTTTTTGCACGGTCTACCTCAAAAAAAAAAAGTTTTGTCAAGTGACGCATGTTTAACACAATCATGCTTCAATTCGGAACTCCAGCGCTCGAATACGCTACCTTGCGGTGATTTACAAAACTGCCGATGGAACTAAAACATTGCCACGTTGCGTTCCACGTGTGTCCTCTGACGTAAACACAGGCAGCTTGTTCTGAGTATTTATTAACGCAATCGATGTGTCTTAGTTTGCTTTCAGCTACAGAAATTAATTCGTCCCTTTGTAGTATTCTCGAGCTTCTCAAAATAATGTTAGTTTTCCTTATTTCTTTCAAAAAAGTATTAAATGGTGGAAGCGTAAACAAGAAAACTCTGGATTAACAAAATTGGATAACGTTATTATTATTTTTTATTGTTTTGTATGAATTTGTAAGAATATGAGTTTTTTTTAATCTTAAATTAATTTAACTAACCATATTTTACAGCAGCATTTAGTTGGAATGGACAGTAAGCAAAATATTTTCTTGAATTTATTATCGTAGAACAAAATGAAAAATGTTTAACCGAGAAAGAATTTACTTTATTCCTTTTATTCTCAGCTGAAAGGTTTCGCCAAATTTGTTTAGGGTTATAGTTCTAGTATTGTGCGAGCAAAGTAGCCTTGGCGAGATTTCGCGTGTTTAGTTAAACCATTTTTAATTTTTATCATGAGTGGAATAAAATGAGAGTAAGATTACAGAATTCGATAAGTAAAAAGAAATAATGGTCAATCAACTGAAAAGAAAACTACCACCATATATAAACTGTGAGTACACATTTTATTTATTTTGTTCTGAGTGAATTTGAATAAATATCAGTTTTTCAATTCGATGAAAAAAAACGAACTTAACAACATTGACTGGACACTTTTCCTTAACCTAATTCCACATAAATGATTTAAATAACCTTTGTTACTACAGTATCCTACTGAAATAGACAGTATACAAATAAATTTTCTTGAAAATATTTATCGCAGAACAGATTGAGAAATCCAGGAAGAACGTTAAGAATTTGAACAATAAAAAATAAAAGTTCGCCAAAAATCTATTTATAGGGTTATGGTTTTAAAATTGTGTGAAAGAATAATGTATCTTGACAAGATTTCGCATATCAGGTAAATCATTACCATGACGAATGAATTAAATGCATGATTTCTTTGGATATCCAATCATATAGTCATAGAAATAAATTATCTAGTGTTAAAAGTTACTCTTGACAGTCTGCCACGTATGTGCACTATGTGACAAAAATGTCAACAAATGCCGGAAATGTCACGAAACTGAACTTAATATGTACTAATGTATAGAAAAAACGGTACAAAATGAAAATGCCGTTCGAAGCGAACCAAAAATTTATGAATTCCGAATTCAACATCGTGAAAATGGCTGCTTCAAAACAACTTACTGTGTGTTCTGCATTAATTGTTTACTTTCGTAATACTTTTTGGGTTCTAATCTCTTTCTGTATGGGTCAGAATAACCAAAAGACTTTGAAAAATCTTTTCAAATGAATAAAGCGAAAAAATCATACATAACAACAAAAATCACAACACTTTTAGCATTTTCTTCGTTACCACATGCGTTTGTTTTAGTTTTTAAGTCGGCCATTAGACAGTGACTGCAGTGCCCCCTATAGTTCGTTGGAGTTGCGAATTAGTAAAAATCAAAAGGAGAAACTTTTACCCCAAAACAAAAACAAAATGTTATTAAGCCACGCCCACAACCATGGAAAAAAAAGTGGCTACCTTCTGAACGCTAATTTAAAATGAGATCATGCAAACTAGGCCAATGCCAATAATGTTTGAGACCAAAAAAATTTAGAACAGGATAAAACCAGTTCGAAAGGTAAGAAAATCTAATAACATTAATAGGAAAAATAAATTACGGGCGAGCTGAGTTCGGGAAGGGGGGTGTAGGGGGTTTAAGGGGGGGGGGGGGGAAACGGTTTATCACGATTTCCGGAAAAACTAAGAGTCCTATCGAAAAAAACTAAATTGCAAAGTTGTTGGTAATAAAAAGATCTACAACTTTTGCATTTGCACTTTTTTCTATAACCTCAAAATATATGCGAAAAATTCAAAAAACCGACTTTTTGGTTTTTTATTTTTATCTCCCACAAAAAAAAAATTTTTTTTCACTAAATTTAATCAAAAGTTACCTTATTATGTCCCAAATACACTGTAATTTTTTGGATTTAAAATATTTATTTTTTCTCCTTATTTTGGTTCAGTAGTAAAAAAGCATCAGAATTTTCAATCAAAAATTCTCACGTCAAAATATCTGATTTTTTTAAAAAATCGGAGCAAGTTTTTTTCGTTGGAATCTCTACTTTTTGATGGTATAAAAAACAATATACAATACTATGGAAACTTTTTGCAAAAAATGAAGAAAATCAAAAAAACTCGAATTTGAAAAAAAAAATCATCACTATGTAAAATTTTAAGCTATTTATTAAATTAACAGCAAACACAATTGGAAAACTGATTATTTTTCATAATATTCAAGGTTACACAGTTCGAAATTGCAGGAATTACTCCTTTATCCCATCCTACAGTGTAGCTTGCTATTCGTAACTCCAAAAAACTATAGGGGGCACTGCAGTCACCGTCTAATGGTGGATGAGAAGGGTATAAAACAAATGCATGCTGTAGCTTGATTTTTAATTATTTTAATATATTTTTATTTTCAGTTTGTGACAATGTAATATGGAAAATTTCATTTTTAGAGTAATTAAAGTGTACATTTTAATAAGGAGCTTAAAATTTTTACATAATTATGACTTTTTTTTTTTTTTTTTTTCAAATTTGAGTTTTTTGATTTTCTTCATTTTTTGCGAAAAATTTCTATAGTATCGTATTTTGTATTTTATACCATCAAAAAGTAGAGATTCCAACGAAAAAAACTTGCTCCGATTTTTTAAAAAAATCAGATATTTTGACGTGAGATTTTTTGATTGAAAATTCTGATGATTTTTTACTACTGAATCAAAATAAGGAGAAAAAATAAATATTTTAAATCCAAAAAATTACAGTGTATTTCGGACAAAATAAGGTAACTTTTCATTAAATTTAGTGAAAAAAAATTTTTTTTTTGTGGGAGATAAAAATAAAAAACCAAAAAGTCGGTTTTTTGAATTTTTCGCATATATTTTGAGGTTATAGAAAAAAAGTGCAAATGCAAAAGTTGTAGATCTTTTTAATACCAACAACTTTACAATTTTGTTTTTTTCGATAGGACTCTTAGTTTTTCCGGAAATCGTGATAAACCGTTTTCCCCCCCTTAAACCCCCCTACACCCCCCTTCCCGAACTCAGCTCGCCCGTAATTTATTTTTCCTATTAATGTTATTAGATTTTCTTACTTTTCTAACTGGTTTTATCCTGTTCTAAATTTTTTCGACTTTTTACCATTTTCAAAGCTATTGGCACTGGTCTAAACGATAATTTTCCGCTTTAAAATTTCTGTTCCATTACGCTTTGCAGTTCTTTTTAATTTTTTTCTAATGATTTTATAGCTTTTTTTTTTGAAATTCGAAGGAAATGAAGGAACTGTATTTGTGTTTTTCGCAGTCTTTCGAATGGGACCTGAATCAAAGAAATCGGATAATTATTTTGGGTGGAAAGAACCATTTAATGCCATTTTCGGGCTTCAAAATTAAAATTCGAACGGTTCAGTCCTTTTTTGGCGTTCAAAACCCCCCTTCTTTCTCGGGTGCCCAACTACCTTTCTGCCAAATTTGGTCGAGATCCGACGTAAACTGCGGATTTGTACAGAGAACATTCACATATAGTATACAAAAACACACATATTCTTTGTTTTATTTCTATAGATTAATTTATTTACTTTAAAGCGAATAAATCAAAACCAGTGGAACGACAGCCCATGAGGGCCCAGGACTAATGTGCCCATCGCAGTTTTCCTGACTAAGGGCTGTGGTGTGCAAGAGTACAGGGACAGATTTACAGTCTATTCAAGGGGGTGGCGGTTGAAAACCGTGAAAGCCATCCCCCCTCTGATCCGTCATGTAGAGGGGCAAGGAGTCAATCGCCCTCCCCCCGGTCCTTATCCTGTCTTTTAAATATTAATCGCCTCTGACGAATTTTCACCCCCTTGTAGTGTCAAATCGCCCCTTTGGGGGCGAACCACACCAGGGTTGGAAACAACTGTTCTAAATCAGAGCAATGTCTTATCATACCAGTATAGTGTAGTCATGGAAGAAAAAGGTTGAAAAACACATATAGAAATATAAAAATTATCAAAATTCGAAAAAGGGGGAAGAGGCGAGCTTAGGTTCAAATTAAAAAGTGGGTAACGCTGTCCATCCTCGACTACACTAACTTTCTAAAATTAATTTAAAGCAAATTTGTGGAATGTGCTTGATTAAAAGTAGTAGCGATTGCTAGTAATTCTTTCAATTCTATATCATTGGTTTCAGAAAATGACGGTCACGGAGGGGACGGTCGCCCCCACCGCCCCCTAGTAAATCCGCCACTGCAAGATCAGATGCTCCAGTTTGGTGGTCAGCCTATAACGTGGAACCCCCAGGGTTTAGTTCCCAAGCACGCTTGGTACTCATTTTATCAACCAACTGAAGGGATGAACGGCTGAATCGACCAAGCCCAACCCGGAATCGAACCCGAACCTATGGCGTGAAAGCGCTAAGCGTTAGAGCCACTGTGCTTCTTTAAAGCGAATAGTGAGCTGTATTTTTATCTTTGTTGAAACTATTCAGCGAAGAAAGTTAAGTAAAGGAAAAGTTTGCAATAAGTAAAAAATAAATAAAAGAAATTTAATATTTAAAAAGTCTAAAAGAGATTACTTTTTTAAATCAACTAATTTTATTTTTAAAAGCCAAGGGTTGAACGTGCACTCTCTTGAAGCAGCGCACTACCGGTGCTCATGGACATGAAATTGAACCATATTTCCCTTGATGTATTCTATAGTTTTTCCTAAATATTTGTAGACCTTGTTTAATTAATATTATTATATTGTTAAACTAGTGGTACCTGCACGGCTTTGCCCGTAATAGAAAAATTAAAAGGTCTTTTGGTTCGCCCGTGTGACCCGTTGACTGCTAAAAGTAAAAAATCAGAAAACGCAATTAGTTTCAATGGCATAAAGTTGGAGCCGAATATTCAGAAATTGGTTTCTGAAACACTTTAATAAAATAGGTTTCCAGTAGTTGATAACAATTTTTAGAAAACTTTTTTTTTTCCATATTTTTCAATGTTATTTTAAAAAGAAGAAAATTTTGAAATCTTATCTTTATCTTGCGAGAAATGCAGACAATGACAGAGAAAGTTAATAAAAGATAGTATTTAAATTATATAATTAAAAATAGACAAGAACTCAACTTAATCTTACATCTAAAATAATGTTTTGTTAAAACTTTGAAGACGTCAAAAAAAAAAAAAAAAAAAAAAAGTTTACAATTATCCAAAACTTTGCGTGCATAATTTGGTCTCAAAGCTTACTGACATTTTAAACACTTTACAAAATAATAATAATAATAATAATTCGTAAAAATTAGTAAACTGATCTAAGAGCAAATATTTTCTATTGACCCATTTGGATACTGTTAAAAGAGAAATTTCACACTGTCGGCTATTTTTCCAGTGTTTTCTCCTGATTTAGATAGGGCAATAGTTTTTCCTTCAAGCAAATTATCATTGAGACGAGCCATTCTACACTGCCTATTGCAACATGACTAGCAAGAGAATGAGGTTTTATTGTATGTTTCTGTGAAAAAGTTGAGTATGTTACATTTTTTTCAAAAATTTTGTTTTACAAAAGGATTATACTGCAATGGCAAAACGCAGAAAAAAAAATAAATAAAAAATAAACAGAAGAATTTTAAGTGTAGAGTTTAATTTAAAATGTTCTATAAAATATTCTTTTATTAGACAATGAAATAGTATTTCGCATTATTTACATATTGACGGTCAAACGTAATCCACATAAAACTGACTCTTCTGCAAAGACAGCGAATAAATTTATGCATTAAAAAAATCACAGAGGTAACTCTAATGTAGAAAAACCACATTATAATTGATTTGCTAATTTTGTTAAACAATTTTGTTCTTTTTTTACGAAGAAACCAACTTTCATAATTTCTGTTTTAAAAAGGTATACGGTCCCCTAAAGTGGGAAAAAAAATGAATTTTTAAGCATAGCGCAAAAACTACTGAATATGTTGAGCTCAAATTTTGGATTCCCGCATAAAAGCTCTTCTAAATTGTTTTTCTGTTAAAATTTAATACGGTTTCAGATCATATTTTTTTTCAAAAAATATTATTATAATTCATAAATAATCAAAATTTACATTTTAGCTTTTGTAAATGATGTTTTTATCATTGGGTTGATACATATTTTGATATTAAAAAACAATCTTTGCCGTACCTAACCTAGTTTTTGTGTTATATGTAAAAATATCAAAATACGTTTTAACATTACGAGGGGGATTTTTCAAAACTCAATTCTGAAGTAACGGCTGGATCGAATTAAACAAAATTTCATAAACAAAGTTAAAAAAAAGATGCTGATCACAAATATGTGATAAAAAAGGGGGGTTCTCTTTGAAAAGTTTGATGTTGATGCTCGTTTTAATATGAAGACGACCCCTCAACAACAGTTTATTAACATAATTATGTAGAACACATTATTCCTGAAAAAATAACTCCTTACACGTGTCTCTAGTGTCAATAGTCTTCGAATACGAACGAGTGTTTCGTTTTTTTTCCCCCACTATGACTGTAAATGTTAATATGATTATGTTCAAAATTGCAATGAATAATCATCCTGATATCTGTTATTTCTTCCTACATTATGAAAATTGTCCTTTTGCACTCAATATTGGAAAAGGTGGTTCAGCAGACAAGCGTTACTTTTTAGTATGCTTTTGAAAACCGTCTATAAATTAGCTAGCCTGAAACCGCTCCTTTGGCGTTCTATAGAATATTTAAGCATAATGAAAGTTGAGAATTAAAAACATTTGTCGCCTAGTAAAATATTTTTCCAAAATCTCAATTTGGGAGATAAGTCCTCTTTAAAAACGAAGGGCACTTAATCTCGCAGTTTCAGATTTCATTGTTATCAATAGATTTGACGGTAAGTCTTCGTGTATTTTCAGAAATTCACTTATGAGAATATTATTAAGGAATGAAAATGAATGTGAAAAGATGTGAAATGAGGAACACGGAGAGCTGAAAATCAGCTGCATTAAAAGTCATTTGGGTTCACCAATTACTTTTATGCTTCCAAATATAGACGGGAAAGCGGAAATTTTATATTTAAAAAGAATTAAGAAGGCTGGGGAGACATTCAATATTTTCACAGGGGCCTGTATACATTCTGAAATCTTTGAATGTTTACAAAATTACACTATTTCTATCAAATGATATTATTTTCTTCATTGAGTAGTAAAATAAAGTTCTTTGAAATGATGATTGGTGTCCCAAACTACTATCTATTGCAGTAAAAATGAAAGAAAGATCAAAATGTTAAGTGTCCCAAGTTAGGGAGAGGGTTCCCTAACTTGGGACAGTAAAAATGTTTTGCTTTATTTTTGAAGGGACATACCTACACATCTATGCCATGTCCTGTGGTCTTTTTTATGTTTCATGGTTCCTTCTTGAATTTAAAATTTAATAACTATCCTAATAAATGATTCAGTTAAGTTTGAATTAAAATGTGCAGTTACGGTAACTTTGAATGAATCTTTTGATGTGGTTTCATTTAGTTACGGTAACTTTGAATGAATCTTTTGATGTGGTTTCATTTATCTCGCAAATCTTTTTCAGTTTTACTTGAACTTTTAATGCACTTACTGGCTTTTGTTATGTACTTGACCCACTATTTCAAACTTGAATGTAATTTTAAATCCCACTTTTAATGTTTAATTTTGTTAGAAATTCATGTTGGCTCGCAAAACATGTAAACCACGTCAAAATAACGGAAATCAGTGAAGAAGAGCGCAGTTAACGTGCAGTGCAAATTAACGTGTACGTGGTTTCGTCTAAATTTACATTGGATTAAAAAAAAAAAAAAAACGAGCGATCGATTCATTAATCTCACACCTCAGGACGGAGAAGTCACATGGGGACGCCACCCAAGACAGTGAGTGGTAACTGTCCTGCGGAGAAGTTCCTTCTTTGACCGTGTCATGCCCACTTGGAGGTCACCACATTAACCGATAATGGAAATCAGTGAAGAAGGACGCGGCTAATCCCCAGCGAGATCCCCTGCTGATCAGGGCGGATCCAAGTGAAGGGTGGTCAAGTATTGGGTCTGTCCGCCGCATTCTCCTTTGCGGCGAGGCCCTTTACTAGCGCACACTACCCGATCAGTCCATCATTGAGATGAGATTTCATCGAACCACTCGGTATCCCCCCGGGATTCGAACCCGGGACCAGCTGTGCGAGAGCCATCGGCTTAAACCACCATACACTGGCTGGATACAACTATATTGGGTTTTAACTCGTATATAAACTTAACAATTGGGAAAAAAATGCAATGAACTGAGTGACAACAATAGTAAAATATGTTCATTGTTGCATTTCAGATAATATACGTTGTCTTTAAAATTATTCTTTCTTTGATAGACAACAGGATAGATGGCGCCACTGGCAAAGGTAGTTCCCATTATTTGATACTTTTTTTTCCCGCAGGGTTGCCAACTTAGGGGCTTTCCCCCTAGATTTTTGGGGAAAATTTTAGAATGGGTTTTTTTTAGGGGGATAAAATTTTTAGAGTTAAATTTAGGGGTTTAAATTTTAGGGTTTTATCAGGTAAAAGTGTTTTTTTTTAACCTTTGGGAATGCAATGTTCGACTGTTTTTTTTTTTTTTTTTTTTCAAATTTTACTTACACACATTTTTTGAGGCTTTTTGAACCATTTGTTTTGATCAGAAATGACATAAAAATGAAAAAAAAAAAAAAAAAGCCTTAACTCACTCAGCATTGAAAATAGCAATGGCCACTTGATCTTTTAATATGCCATATGTGGCGTCACAGTAAAAGATTACGTGATTTCATGACGTCACATGAATCAATCCAATCGCATTTAGGGGCTTTTAGTGGTTTTATGAGTTGAGTTTAGGGGGGAAACATTTTTAGGAGTTGTCAACCCTGGTTTTCCGTGTTAGATATTCGAGTTATACTTTTGCGAATATTAATTGTTTATGTGCAAATATAGATGTAACAGCAATAGAGGTTTAGCAATGATCTGTTCAAACAATATATTCCTCTTTAAAAAAAATAATTAAAAAAAAATCCAAGAAGTAATTCCAGGTTTAAAAATCTATTTGCCAGAATTTGTTTATAAATATCCAACAAAAATTACTTTCACCCCTGCCCCCCCCCCCCCTCTTTACTTTTTTTTTAAAGCAAAGTCTCTTCATTGTCTCGTTTTTTAGAGGTACCAGGTATTTTGCGTTGAGATATGCATTGCAGTCTATATATAACTGCTATATGCTGCTTCAAACTGCTTAAAGCCAGAGCTCTCAGCACGAAAATCTTTCTAATTTAATTACAAAAACGCTTCCCCCACCCCCTATTTTTGCGCTTGGATATAATTTAAATTTGCACACAAATTGGGTGATCCTAAATTTCTCCTTCGAAAAAAATCTGTAACTGGAAGATTAAAAAGGATCTGGTGGGTAATGTTTGGTTTGGTTAAGGGGGGTGGGGTCATGACCCTCATGATCCCCCCCCCCTCTTGGACCCACACTTTTCCCCTCCGTAAATTTTGCGCTTGGATATAATTAAATTTTTTATACAAACTGGGTGATCCTCAATTTCTTTTTCGAAAAAATATGTAACTGGAAGAATAAAAAGGATCTGATGGGTAATGTTTGGTCTGGTTAAGGGGATTAGGCACATGATCCCCATGCCCCCCCCCTTGGATCCACACTTGCCCCTCCCCCCCTTAATTTTGCACTTGGATATAATTTAAATTTGTTCATAAAGTGGGTGATCCTCAATTTCTCTTTCAAAAAAATCTATAACTGGAAGATTAAAAAGGCTCTGTTGGGTTATGTTTGGTCTAGCTAGGGGGGGGGGGGGGGTCATGACCTCATGACGTCCTCCTTGACCCACACTTGCCCCCCCCCCCATAATTTTGTGCTTGGATATAATTTAAATTTATTCACAAACTGGGTGGTCCTCAATTTCTCCTTCGAAAAATTCAGTAACAGGAAGATTAAAAAGACCCTGTTGTGTAATGTTTGGTCTGGCTAAGAGGGGGTATCATGACCCTCATGATCCCCCCCCCTCTTGGACCCACGCTTTTCCCCTCCGTAAATTTTGCGCTTGGATATAATTAAATTTTTTATACAAACTGGGTGATCCTCAATTTCTCCTTCCCCCATTGGATCCGCGCTTGCTGTGGTGAAGTACAAACGCACATCCTAAAAATAGAATACTTCGTTCGAAAGGAAACCATCTGACTAATACGCTACGAAAGGTATTAGTTCAAGTGCCCATACTTGGGACACTTGACTGTATGTTAAACACAGCCTTAGAGGTATTCTCATATGCCAGCAGGCAGGATAAACACACACAATCACAATTATTGTTTCCTGCGTATTCGAAAACAACCTCTAAGAGCGACTAACCTGCATCAATGACCAATTTTTTTAGGAACGGAAAATAGTCTCTTCAGAGAAGTTTCACTGTAGTATGTTGATTTCGCCTTTGTGCAATGAAAAACCTGCTCAGCAGAAAAAGGTTTTATGAAAAAAGTTTTCAATTTTAATTCCTTGTTCAAAGCTTCTGAAAATCTGTGAGGAATTTAAGAACACGGATCATAAAAGAAGTAAGAAAGTGCAAATTAAGACTATTAAGAACATTTTGTTTTAACTAATTTTTATAAGCACAAAAATGCCTACGATACGAGTGGGATCGTGTTGCAGAGGCTGCGCAGTTGAAATTTTTAGGAAGAAGTGTTTTAGAGGGTCTGTTTCTTTTTTGAAGGATTTCCTTTTTTTTTTTTTTTTGTGAGTGTGGGAGAAAGGTGGGTCGTCATGCAGCATTTAAGACGGTGCGCCATCGCTCTTATGGGGGGGGGGGGGGTGCTACGAACTCTTTTTAAATGCATAATTACGATTTTTTTTTTTTTTTTGGTGTACTAGCGAGGAAATATGCATTGAATTATTTGTCGAAAATAATAAATTTTTTTTTCGATTACATAATACTATTGGAATATTTAAATGTTCGAATTTCTGTTTTAAGAATTGATAAACAAAACATACAACGTTTATTTCAGTATTTTTTTATTTAAATTAAGAGAATGCATTACAAAAGTCACACAACAATCATTTTTAACTGGCTGCTCAAAGC
This sequence comes from Uloborus diversus, assembly GCF_026930045.1. NCBI lineage: Eukaryota > Metazoa > Arthropoda > Arachnida > Araneae > Uloboridae > Uloborus > Uloborus diversus. The sequence goes on from NC_072731.1 coordinate 13,083,503, forward strand.
AAATATATATATATATACAGTTTTTTTTTTTTTTTTTTAATTTTCTATCCTTTCCGTATTTCATTCACAGTTCAGCATGAGTTAGTCAACAACTTCTCCTAAATAAAAGAAAACAGTTCATGTAATATCCAAGCTGAAAACACATTTCATTAACAAATTTAAGTTTTCCCTTAAAAATAGTCCAGAAATCTATGTTACTCGGTATGGCTTAAAACAGATGCGAAAATGACTCATAAACGGTTGAGAAGGAACTATCTGGGTGAGACATACGTCAAACACCTACGACCTCTGACCTGAAGTCTCCTCTCAAGGAAGGATATTCGATGAAACAAATGAACCCACAAGTCATAGTTAATCAGCAGACAAGATATTATTATTATTATTATTATTATTATTATTATTATTATTATTTTTTGAAGAGTAGAAAACGCTCTTCAACACATTAAAATTTCCAATTAGTCGTACGTATCTTTTAAAAATCAATTAAACCACTGACATGCACTAGGGCAACGGCACCAGTAACAAACATGCTTAAGACATCGCTCTCAGGTTAATTCAATTTTCGGAGCATTTTAATGTATTTAGACTTTTAAAACGATTTTTTTCTCATGCAACTACATCTCATCTAACGTTTGGTTGCTTCTGGATCCTCTGAATTAGTTAATTCTATTTTCATTTGCTCAATTTCGAAAAAAAAATCAGGCCCAGTAACAGACACCGACATTCTGATGATACCCACACACAGATTGGATGAGGAAAGGATGAGTAATAGACAGAATTCCCCTTTTCTCCTCTAAATGTGTGAAAACTCTTTTTAAATCTAAAACCTTATTAAATTCAAATGAACATGAAACACCGGCAGACCTCGTGGTGGCTTTTCATAACTGGCTCATAAAATTCACTTTGACAAACACTAGATGGCTGCACCGTATTCATGGGTCACAGCAACACCAGTTTTACCCGCCAAAAATTCTAATTATTTAAAACGAAACTTACGACTGTCTGTGTTGCTGGACCCTTGTCTGTTTCTGGTGCCGTGAACCTATTTCCTTACTTATTGCAGCATTATAAACAGTGAATGGATCACATCCATTTAAGGGTGCAGAACCACAGTATAGTTTGACACAAACTTTTTTTACTTTATACAATATCCAATGTATAGAAGTATTGGATTCGTGAAAACTTTCGAATTTTGACGGATTTGCACGTTTGGAGTCCATTTTGACCATTTGTGGAAAATGAGTGTTTCTGTATGTGTGTGATCGATTTTTTTTTCCTTTCTTTCTCTTTTTTTTTTTTATTTTCGCCGCTCTAGTGCAAAAACTACACGAAATCAAACAGAATTGGGTTCACAAATTTTGTTTTCGTGAATAAACCTTCCTCCTTTTCACATCACTGAGAGCGGAAGTTCCCACACCGTACTAATCTAAACATCGCTTATGGGGCGCGCATATTATTTTATTTTGATCTTTTCCTACCAACACACCAGCTCAAATTAAAATAATTTGCAAATCAAACGGTAAATTAAAAAGTTATAGCAAAAAAGGTCACGTTACGGACTCTACATAAATGTCAAAAATACCTTGGAATGCCCCTTATACAAATAACCACTCTTATTTTCCATTTATTTTGTTTCATTCTAAAAGAGAAAGTTGATGAAATATAATGACACCTAATAGCGCTGTTTCATCTAAGGTTTGTAAAGATAGAAAGAAAAAGAGAAAGTTTTTGACAATTAAAGGAAAGCTAAAGCTTTTCGATGCTAAAGCTTCTTGAAAAGCTGAATTTCAACTAAAAAGTGCGTCGAAGGTAGAACGAGAATTAGATCTGAATGAGTGAATCTTCCATACATACAATTAAAAACCAAGAAAAGGAAATCCATAAAAGTTCACCGAGTAATATCTTAGTAAAATGCAAAAATGTATGAAAATGGAAGCTGCTCTTGTATTGTGAATTAAAGAAATCAGGAAGAAGGGTGTTGCCGTAGATGGAAACGTTATAAAAGAACTAGTGAAACAACTGTATTTAAAAATATATTAGAATAACGGTTTGATTACGCAGCATAAATCATTATCATCTTCACTTTTCCCGTGAAAGGGTTAAGTTACAAATATCATTACTATATCTACTGTACAGTGCAAATATAGTGCATTTGCTTTTCTTACTATATACTGCACGTACCGTATATTGGTTTATTAACACGCTTTTATTAGCTTCACATGTATGTATGTATGTATGTAGTATGTATGTATGTATCTTGTAACGGAATCTTGCAGCTCAAATTTCGCCCACTTCCTGCTATCGGATTCTTTTGAAATTTGGCACGCGACCTCAGACCCGATGACAATGCAATATTCTATAATCAAATTAATTAATTAACTCTTTTAATTGTTAGTTTCCTCCAATTTTAATCAATATTTTGGCATAAATCCAACAATGTGAAAAGGGAAAATTTTAAAAACATACATTGAAAAATTCTCGCGAAAATTATTTTAAAATATCTACACAAACCTTTAATTTTTCTGCATCAGACAAAATTTGTTCCAATGTTCCAAGGTAATTAGAACATGAAATATACTTGCTTTTAACTAATTTCATGCCAAAATTTAGGTGAGCCTTCAATTGGAAATTCATTGCTGATCAGATCATTGTTGAACAAAACTTTTATTCAAATGCATCTCAAATTTTCAAACTAATATAAATATGATTTCCGCAATCATACATCGATCACTCACAGTAGCTTCCCATCGGTGTGCCCTTGTCTTAACTTTAAGATATTACCTCGCACTCGTTTTATAAATAATGTCGTCGCCTGATAATTCTCCAACATAAGACTAAAAACCAGAAAAATAAAATAATAGTTTAGAAAACTAAAAAAAAACATGCTTTCGTAGCAAAATGAACTAAAAAGTGAAAAATAATCTTTAGATGATAGTAGTTGACCAATCACTTAATTTTAATGTAATACAAAAAAGCGTGGGGCTTCTTATCAGTTGTCTTGAATTTCTTCCATTTGTTGTCCAAGCAAAAATGTAAATAGACAGCACCCCCACGCTTTTTTGTGTTACATTAAAATTAAGTGATTGATCAACTACTATCATCCAAAGATTATTTTTCACTTTTTAGTTCATTTTGCTACGAAAGCGTGTTTTTTTTTAGTTTTTTAAACTATTATTTTATTTTTTTATATATTTCTTTCCCATTGATCATTGATTTTGTGCATCGTAGCAGTATTTTATGTTGAATGAAAAGGTTTTAAATATATATATATATATATATATATATATATATATATATATATATATATATATATATATATATATATATATATATATATATATATATATATAAACATTCAGTTCTTTATGTAAGAAACAGTAAGGTATAGTTAAGAAATGGTTTTTAACAGTTGAGAGGGTGTTTACAAGTGTCTAAAATAATTGTATCCGTTTATAAAAGTTTTTACACATACCCTTTTCTACAACGACTTTACTACTACAACATTTCGACTTACGCGAGGGGTCTTGGAACGCATCCCTCGCGTAAGTCGGGACTCAACTGTATATATATAAGGATGAGGATTTGCAACAATATCAACAATAAAAACGTACCAGGCTGACAATTAGCATCCGATTCATAATCACAAGACCTTTTTCTTAGGTTGAAGTGCAACCTAGCTGGACATGTGAATTCATACGCAAGTCCGTTGCTGCACATGTAGTAAACAGAGCAGTTGGTCTGGTGCCGGAAGAAGATCGGGATTTTTCCGTTAAAGGAAGGACAGAACGGAGTGGGAAATCCAGGCGCTCGTTGAATACCTACAAAGCAAGAATATAAGGTTCGTGAACAACTAAAACAAATTCATGTCATGACTAACGACTGGATAATTGATGCAGTTAGAGAAAGACTTCAACTATAACATGATATTCAGTAAGTTACCGCCCATTAGTCAGGCTAAGGCAGAAATACATGAAATACACCGCCAGCTCAGTCAATTCCAGCCGAGGACTGCAGTTTGTGCTTATTAGCACTCAACAGCCCGGCATAGGAAAGTGACTGAGCTGAAGGTGGAAAACCTCTTAAGGAAGTCTAGAGTGCCAAACAAACTGGTAGCTAGTACAGAATTAGCACTGACCAGACGAGTGACCGAAACAATGGTTCGGTTCAACTCGAATATTGAAGGTAAGGCAGGTATATTCAGTAAGTTACTAGTTTGTTTGGCACTCTAGGCTTCCTTAAGAGGTTTTCCACCTTCAGCTAAGTCACTCCTATGCCGGGCTGATGAGTGCTAATAAGCACGAAACTGCAGTCCTCGACTGGAATTGACTGAGCTGGCGGTGTATTTCATGTATAACATGATAATTGCAACGGATTCGATCCTCCGTCAGAGACCCGAACTACCATTTGAAGATTTCGTATTGGCGGAAAATGCTTCGAACTACTGCTCAGATGTCTTCTGAATGTGGCTCGAATCCGTGGGTAAATTATTATACATTGCAGGAAAACTGATTTACATGGCAGCTGAATTATGTTCGATTCAGCTACACTTGAGCACCACATTGAAGTTCTCTAATTCAGCTTAAAGAAACTGTAAAATGCAGGTCGGCTGGTTGCGAACATTTTAATGCCGTAAAGCATGAGCGGGCAGTTACACATAACTGTGTGGGTCAAGGTGACACATTTTCCCATACTCTGTTTTCTTAGCCAAACGCTATTCCAACCAGATATAGGCGCAATATGAAAACTCAACTGACAATTATTGTTACTAATTGAGAACAGAGAGCATCGAAATGCTGTTAGATCATGTTGTATTTGTAAGACCATTTGCACTAAGGCCCCTATATATACGAGCCGGCGCATCAGCTTAAGTTCAGCCTTTTTGGATCGGAGCGCGTGTTTGAGTGGTTGTCTTTTCTGGCGAGTAATCGCGTTTGGTGATTGTTCACTGTGAGCGATTATTAGCGGCACGTGAATTGTTTATTAAATAAAGTATCATTTTTGATAAATTTGGCGAAACCTGAAACTTTACTGTGGTAACCCTAACAGCGCAACAATGAAAAATCCGATCCAAAATGGCTAAACTTAAGCTGATGCGACTAAAACGTTATACAACACTAATCACGAGAAGAACTAAACAATTTTTGATGGCATTTTGTTGATATATTTCTTAAATGAGTGAATTAGTCAGTGCCTGGTTTTATAGTATAATTTAAAGTTAGGGTTTTTTTTTTTTTTTTCAAAGTTTCGACTTCTTTACATTTTTTAGAGGCGGGAAATTCAGTTTGAAGGATTTGAAAACAATAAAAGTCAAAATAGCTTTGTAAAATTCTGTAAAAAACTTATTTTTATAAAGACGGGGGGAAAATATTGGCAGAGAGAGAAGAGATGCGAGACATTTTGAATTTTTACATTCATTCTGTTTTGAAAATAATTCAAGCGTAATAATGAAAAAATTTAATTAATCTAAAAACCTATGTTCTTGCAGATAGCGTTGCTGGATAGTTAAGCGACCATATTATCTCTCAAAGTAACTAAACTCACTGATAATTTAATTGGAAGGATTTTTCAGACAATTGTGTAAGTCAAGAACGACTTTTTTTCCTGTTTTGAAAATTTATTGAAAAATCAAGAAAAAAAAAAGAAATGTCTACTTGAGATTGAGTGGGCAAACATAAACTTACTATTGAGGCACCCAGCCTCGTTGGGGTAATCACAAATCTGCTTTTTCGGGTTGAAATGGAGTCCTTTGGGGCAGCTTTGGAGATGCGCTACTCCTTTCTCACACGTGATGAACTTCTCGCATTCTTGGTGGTGAGGCAAGAGAACAGATTTCCCACTCGGACAGACACTCCCCTCCTCCTTAATTTTGCCTAAAGGTGATCTGGTGAATCCTGGAAGTAAATTAAGTTGTAAATATAGGGGGAGTGACGAAGATCTTCCTCCTCGCGGTACGCCTTGGAAACACTTTGCAGCAAAGAGATCTGCAACTTTTGACATAACTTGTAAACATTGTTCTCCAGTGAGTGCTTGGTCATTGCGGCCTTTATGACAATGATCAAACGGACGTCTTAGTAACAAGATGAACCAGGGTACGAAAACATCCTAATATAGCTATTTCTTACTGCAAAGGATTAAGCTGTTTTCTTTTCTATATATTTTTTAATTATTGACATCTAATATCGTACGAGATCTTGAGAACCGTCTAGCTCTAAAAAGCTGCTAAGTCCTTTATTCTTGATTAACCAAGACAAAAAGTTTTTGCGATTTTCTTCCTAGCTGTAGCTAGGGGGAAAATCGTATACAGGGCTCGACTGCCTTTGCCGTTCATTGAAACTCCACCCTTCTATGTTCTTTAAAAGAGACGAGATATTGGGAGGCAAGATCACTCCTTAGGCAATGACTTTGGACATGTTTAGTGGTCAATCATTTGGTTTCACAGTTCCCTGTAATTTTTGCCTATCCATTGGACGTTTTTGAGAAATTCTGAAAGTTTGTTTTTCTATTGAATATAAAACTATGCACTAGTTTACTAGTTTACCTAAGATTAATGATAAGAGAACTGGAAACATCATATAAACATAGGGTAGGTTAGGGGAGAAAGCCCAGTAGCTTCGCGCTCCTACGCTGCAGACCCGGGTTGGGTACGATCGCCTATGCTGTTCATACCTTTGGTGGGTCGGTAAAATGAGTACCAAGCGTGCTTGGGAACCAAACCCTGGGGGTCCCGCGTTTGGCTGAACACCTAACCGGAACATCTAGCTCGCATCCCAGAGTCCTCGATCAGGAAAACTGAGGTGGGCACTGTAAGCCTCGGCCCCTATGGGCTATTGCGTCACTGGGTTTGGTTTTTGCTTTGAATTGGCGTGAGACGCCGCGCCGTATTGTACAAGATGCCGTATCACGTGATCCACGCACAACTATACGAGGGAAAAAAAACAGCTTACTGATGGTCAGTTAGAGTGAAGGCGCGTGCATATTGTGGATAGATAAATAGTTTTTGATGATTAATCACAGTTAAGTTGTGTTTTTAAATGATCATTCCCTTCCGATTGCTCTTTTAGGTATCCGAAATCATACTGCCATGGGAAGGTAAAGCGCAGTGTCTGCAGAAATGAGATTTTGAGATATTTGAAGAACTGCCTTGTGGATTCCATACAAACATCTCTATTGGTGGTCCAAACAGCTTGCCTCTCATCTCTTTCCTTATGGGATTACCAAAAAGCCAACTTGATAGAAAAATTCCCCTATCTTGAAAACGGAAAAAACTGCCGTATGTGTTATTTTGTTAGTACAGAGTTCCTCCTTTTAATATCATGAGCGATTTAATAAGCGGTATCGTTACAAACAGCAGTGAAAGATAATTGAATTTCTCACTAAGCCATCGAAACACCTGCGTGTATTTAGCAATATGTTACCGCCCCTAAGCCAGGACTAAGGCCCAGAACTGCATGCAATATACCAGACCTCCCAGTTATCACATCCTGAGATTGCAGTTTTATTCTTATTAGAAGTCCTCAACCAGGAATAGTGAATAACCAATTTGGAGGCAGATGTCATTTCATTGAAGCTGAGAGTGCCAACAAACTGGTAGATAAAGTGAATTTATCTCAGCAGCGAGTGTCCGCAGCGTGGTGCGGTTCGACTCGTGGATTGAAGGCAAAACTTGGTGTCTGTCTGTGGTGGCTGTCTGGTATGCACACTTACGGGAGCTTTATAAATATTAGTAAGTCTTTTGTTTCAATGAATATTGGGCTGAAATGTCGAGACTTCCCAAAATTATGAATCAAAATACTTGGATAAAGCAGAGCATACATTTTCACATAAAATTCTTAACTGTTTAGAGCTGTTTATAGTATAGCCTTACATCTGGAGTATAGTTCAAGGTACGTCAGAGGATCCCCACTATTCTGAGTCATAGTAGAGCCCTCTTTCGCCAGTCCACCCGCAATATCGTGATATCTCAAATCCACATGAGATGGAATCGATTTTAAATGGAGGTCACAAGAACCGGACAGACTCTTGAGTTTTTTAACAATTCTTATTCCCTTTTGATCTGCAATGATTCTCCAATTTTGCAAGTATTGGATTGAACTGCAGCTGTCTGATAGGATCCATGTCTCTCTAAAGAAACGTTGCTTAGCAATATAATCCAGAGCCATGTCAATGGCAATCAATTCAGAGCAAAACACGGAGCAATAATCAGTGTTTCTACCTTTATATATATATATATATATATATATATATATATATATATATATATATATATATATATATAAGAGATATTTCTTCATCTTCAGACATAACAACAACTCCACTTTCAGTGTTCCCTTCAATTCTGCTGCCGTCTGTGTAAATCAGAACAGACTCAGTAGGAAGAGTCCAATGTGCAATACTTTAATGTTTGTACCACTTCTCGCTTTGTTATAGTAGAAAACAGTTATTGTAAGCTGAAAGCTGCAAACTATTTATAAGTAGCTAAAGAAAATCTGGGGCCGAATAAGATAAACGTTCCGATTGAGAGAAATAAATTCACTCTCGCATAGAACAATCCTTTGACATCTGCTTCAAAAGCAAGAACAACACTTCGTTTTAAGTACAATGAAATCCTGCAACTGTATTTTGTGCAGTATAAATACTTTTTCTTGACACTGAGTCTTAAAACAAAGGGTCATCTTCTATTCTCAATCGGAAAATATTTCACGTGCTATTAATTCGAATACAATTGTTAAGTTTGTTGTATAGAGTAAATTAAGAACAGAAAAATAAGACAGTTACCGTGACAGTTATAAGTTCATTTTCAGCTGTAGTTGCATCCCCGAAAGCTCACTAAAGGTTACATAATTTGAAATAAATAAATAAAGAAATAAAATAAAAAATTTGTTTCCTTACAATGTTGCTACAGAGACTACAATGGACTGTATTTCCAGTCGAACCTCGTTAATACGAACTCGATTAATACGAATTACTGTTAAAAGGAACTGAACCTGCGATCCCTGTCCTATTCTATTTACAAATACTGTTTTTCGGATGAGATGAATTAATTTTTAAGGTCTCTTTTTGTTTATTTTAACGAGTTTCGATTGTATTTTATTAAGGTAGGTTAGTTATAGTTAGGTTAGTTAGTTAACTGAGTTTTACACGCAAAACCATCGGAAAAACTTTAATCTGACTGTGAGATTAAGAGAAGTTCATTAGATACACAAAACAAAGATGCTTATTTTTTTCAAAATTTCATGCAATGTTTTATCGCATTATTGCTGATAAATACAGTGCACTTCAGGATTGTTGGCAACCGTCCAAGGGACGAGTCTATTTTAAGAGGGGTTGAAAACAAGATAAGAGCATGGGTTTGTGAAACAACTTTTTTTTTTTTTTTTTGCGTGAAGCGTTGCTGCTTGTTTACAATAATAAATAAATTTCAACTGAGAATCGTGCCAAGCTCCCCGTTAGTGAGCACAATGGTGGGGTCTTGATTTCCTAACAGCGTTTACTGCCCTCTGCATTCCTACGAATTTGATGTTTTGAACTCTTTTGAAGAGTGCTAACAATGCTGAGGCACACTATATCACAAATAGGAGATGAAATGATTCCAAATCAATATTTAAGTCTGCGTTTCAAAGTATCAAGACATTTTGCAATCAGAAACATTAGGATTTAAAAAAAAAAAATCTAAATGAAATGAATAAAAAGATTAAGGTAATTCTTCATCTGTTATAGTTAAGGAAAGTTTGGAACTAACCAGTATCGCACTGCACAATTTCTGGGAAATCGCAGGCTCCTAATTTTAGATTGAAATGAAGTCCAGTGGGACAGTTCTGGAGAAATGCATTCCCACTATCGCATACGTAGAATTTCTCACATTCCGTCGGATGAGACAATAAAAATGGACGGCCTGTAGTATCAGAGGAACATATTTCAAGAACAGGATCGTTTATTCTCCCTTTAGGTTCTTCATTTTCAGCTGAAAGAGAAATAGAGAAAAACATACTGAGAGGGGCTGATACAAGGGAAGGGTCATGGTGGTCTAGACCTTCCCCCCCCCCCTCAAACAGAAACCGTCGACAATATCACACATCCATTCATCTTGTATGTGACCAAAATTTAATAATTGCGCACAAAATGAATGGACGTCAAATATCATATAAATTCAGGATTAGCATATAAGAAAATCCCAGTTTTGAAAAATCATATTTTATAAACTACTAGTGGTACTCGCACGGCTTTGCCCGTAGTAGAAAAATTAAAAGGTCTTCTGGTTCCCTTGAATATTTACAAATAATATATGGTGAATTTCTCGCCAATTGGCTTGTGACCATGTTACGGTTCCACGTTATGATAATTTCGTAATTTACTTGTCCATCATTTTGTTCTTAAAATTGGAATAGAAAAAGAACCACATCGAATTTTCGAAAAATCGCTTCGAGGTGCACACCCCCCTGCTACAAACTAACTTTGTGCCAAATTTCATGAAAATCGGCCGAACGATCTAGGCGTTATGAGCGTCACAGAGATCCGGACAGAGAGAGAGATCCTGACAGACAGAGATCCGGACAGAGAGACTTTCAGCTTTATTATTATAGTAAAGATTACACTTAACATTATAAATGATACATACGAATAAGGATAAACTGTGAAAGTTTTTTTTTTCACTCACAAATGTTCGATGTGTGCACCTTTCGTAACGCGGGGCACATCTATATAACATACATTTTGGAGTGTTTCACTGTCAATTTTTCATAATGCTACACATGTGCGATTTTTTAGTTCTTGCAATGTTGTAGGCAATGGTGGTGTATAAATACTGTATTTGACAAAACCCCATAAAAAAATCAAAACACACACACACACACACACATGGGATTAGGTTTTGGGATCTGGCCGGCCAACGCATAAAGGGTAAATCGTCATCACCTACAGGGCCCATCCAGCGTTGTGGAAGGTTTGTCGGTGGTGCAGCAAAGTAGGGGGGGGGGGGGTGAAGCCTCCCCCCAGAAGTCTTTGTTTTAACATTGTTGCCAAACCTAATACAGTAGTTAATATACGTGTAAGGACTGTTGTGATCAAAAAAAAAACCTTTCCGGAAGGAATTTCTGGCTGCGCTAGTGCGGAACATGCACGTTTAAGCAGTGTTAATTTTATTAATAATAAAATTTTATAATAACATTATTTAAAGTGGTAAGTGTAATAGTTCATGAAATATAAATTTTTAAAACCGGGATTTTAGACCTGTATTTATTTGCATTGTGTTCAAATATGTAAGAAACAAAATATAAGTAATTTCAGTAATCTTTTCAATTTAGAAACTATTTTAAAGTAAATATTTTCAATATTCCTTTTATTTTTAATGAATAAACTTTACCCGACCTCCTACTCGTGCCCTATCTGGTTCCGACCCCCTTGCTGATAATGACCCCCTCTAAAACCAGAAACTGGATTCGCCCTTGCATACCTATCTAATTTATCAGCTATTGCACATTTTTGTGGTACTGGGACAGGCATAATTATTTTTGAAATAACTTTTTTTTTACAAGTATCGCTTTTTGTGCTGGAGAATTTTCTGATTATAGCTTTGATGCATATTCTTTGCACGCTTAATTGTAGCTTTTAAAACTGGATAACGCGTATAAAGAATAAAAATACGATCTAATAGTGCCTTAGGGTGAGTAAAAGAAGAAAAAAAACCCACTTTCAATAGTTTCCCCTCTAGTTTGCCGTGAACCGATACAAAAAAGGGTTTTACAGAGATTCACTTTTTAACATCGACAATTAAATATCAACATGATTCAATAAATTGCTAGCTAGATATCGCTAACAAAACCAAATTGAAACCAAAAAAATCATTTTTTGTTCTCAAAGTTTGCTGTCAACTGGGTAATATATCGCCAAGTTGGCGACGAAAAGCATGGTGATTGGTGATACATTGCCAAGTGGTCGCTGAATTACAACATCCCTTAAGTCTGCATTGAAATTGACGCCGATTGGCCCCCCAGAAAAGGTGAAAGACGATTTCTGGAGCGTCCGAATGCAACTAAAAGGGGAGGTGTGAAACTAAACCACACTCAGAGTCTACGTACAAGATTTCAATCTCCTACGGCGTAGATTTTTTGAATTATGTGAGACGCGCACATATACGCACATACAGACATCACGAGAAAACTGGTGATAATTAACTCGGGAACCATCCAAAAAGGATGCTTTAGATGTCCGAACGCTCTCGGGTACATATGCCCGTGGGAGCAGACCAAAAAACGAACTCATGAAATTTGAGGGAATTTGTTTTCTGCGGTTACATTACTAGATTAATACATTCAATATGTAAAAGGAAGTAAAAAAGAGGGAAAAGAAAGTTTTTTTTGCTATGGATGGAATCAGTCCGCGCTGCCACGCCAAGCAACATAATTACTTGTAAAGCTTATATTTTTAATTTTATCTATTAGCAATCCTGTAGTATTTATTCAACGCAGCAATCGGTTTTATTTTGAAAGATTATTCTCATGATTTTTTAACAATAAATTGCATTGTTTTTTGAGAGCAACCAAAATAAATATTCTACATCTTATAGGGGGAGATGGGACTCATTGATCCACTTTTCTACTCTTCATTTTTTATCTCATTGAAAAATTAAATAAGCAGTTTGATTTTCAACCATGAGCTTCATTAAATATTTTTCTTCATTCCAGCTTCTTTTTTTTTTTTTTTTTTTTTTCGTAAATGTTTAATGCATTAACGTTTTGGACCAATGTGTCCCGAGGGTGAAGTACATTGGCCCGCACTGTGAAAACAACTTCTATAACAATTTGATGTGATGATAAATGTTATCCAATACTGTAACTAGCTTACGGTTTTGTGTGTGTGTGTGTGTGTGTGTTTTTAGCATTAAAAAAAGTTTAAAGATCAATACATTATATTAAGACATCAAATTCATCAACTTCTACTTTTGCACTATTTATGCCAGAACCGTATACATTTTCTCAAGAATCAACACAAATCGGGCCTTCATCAACTTCGCTGTTGCTGATACTAAAATTCAGCTTTTCTAATTCTTCTAAAAGGTTTCGTTTTGAGTGAGTTTTCTAAAAATGGGCCATCGTACCCCTCATTCTTGGTCTGAAGAAATGCTGGCATAATTTTTTTATGACGAAAAATAAAGAAACTACATATAATTAGGAACTTTACTTTCGGAGTGTGTTCAATTTATTACTCCATTCTTCATGAAAAACATTCAAAAAAATTACTTTTAACTAAAAAAAAAACCGCCTTCAAAAAATACCCAGGAACTAAAAAGGAAAAAATAACTGATTTCACTTACATTCTATTTCCTACCCAAACATATAAATGAAATGTATTTTACAATTCCAGTACAAAAATCAACTAAACTAAACACCGAATTATAAAATAAACACTGATTTAAATTATTATACGATGAATTATTTTAAATACCTAACTAATTATATACGATCTCTTAATTTTTAATAACCTTTTGAAGTCGGGGGTCTCCAATACACAACTACATAACGTAACTGATAACCCTCCGAATCCTGTATTAAACACTAATTTAACTATACGCGAAATTAGTCTTTAAAACTAAACCTACTGAGTTACGTTAGGTAGTAGTTTATAGGAGGCCCCAACTTCAAAAGGTTATTAAAAATTAAGAGATTGTATATAATTAGTTAGGTATTTAAAATAATTCATCGTATAGTAATTTAAATCAGTGTTTATGTTATAATTTGGTGTTTAGTTTACTTGATTTTTGTACTGGAATTGTAAAATACATTTCATTTCTATGTTTGGGTAGGAAATAGAATGTAAGTTAAATCAGTTATTTTTTCCTTTTTAGTTCCTGGCTATTTTTTGAAGGCGGTTTTTTTTTTTAATTAAAAGTAATTTATTTTTTGCTTTTTAGTGGTGTAAATAACACGACCAGTGTTTCGGAGACTTCCGACGATTGTGAAGAACTATAACACTATGCACAAAAAAAATTGTCTTCATCATTAGTTCAACTTTATCAAAGTTTGCTTTCCGAAAGCAAATGCACGAGTCACTAAAAAAGACTCGAAATCGCTTTAAGTTTAAATTTGCAAAATTGTAAATTTTAGAATTGTAATATTGTAAATTGTAATTTATGTTTCGCAATACGTGTCATGTAACTCGTGATAAAAGTTGCATGTTTCTTCACATGGCCCCGCTATAGATGAAGATTAAAAATTCCACTAGAATGAATTTTATGTTTGCTTCGGAGAATCCTTGATTCAAAATTTTCATTATCTCTTAATAATAACTTTTTTAGTACTTTCTTTAACTATAAGTTAAGAAAGCATATACCTTTGTTTTATGGCCTTTGTTTATCAATGGGCTTTATATTTAATCGTTTGTGAGGGAAATTGCATGAAATTTATTATTTTACCCTTAATTTTTCCCTAAAGAACAGATAGGGTAAATCAAAGATTTGGAACCTAAGTTAGACCACCCTTAAACAAAACCACCACTAAACAAAAAAAAAAAAAAGCATGAAAACCGGTTCACTAAGTGAGACGATATACAAAGTTAATAAAGTACAAATCGATTTTAATGTGAGTATGATACTTGAAGAGTTTCCTCAATTTCATCAAACCTGAACTTGATTACCATTAGACGGCCGAGGAAGTATACCGTTTCAAACAAAAAAAAGAATTTTCCTTATCACTCCAGGCAGGGGCGTGCACAGAAATTTGGGAGCCCATCACAAATGACTTTTCCGAGCCCCTCTCCATATTGTTTACCCCTATATTTCACCCCTAGTTATAAAAATATTGGGCCCCCTTCAGGCTCGGGCCTGGGTCAACAGGTGTCCCTCCCCCCTCCCTGTGCACGCCCCAGGGTACAGGTATCTTCGAGCATTTATGGAACATTGTACAAAGCAAAAACAAATCCGACGAGTTCAGAACCTCCTCCTTTTTTAAGCCTGCTAATTAATGTAACCCTAATTTCAAACTGAACTGGCGGCATCTTGAAATAGTAAATCTAGAATATTGGTCAAACTTCAGAAATCATACACAGTTATAATGTATATTACTAAAGAATATAAATTAAATCGTGGGGGAGGGGTGCTCTGTATTCAATTCCCCCTCAATTGAACACTAAATGCATTTAAAAACTGGAATATTAAATAAAGAACTTTATATTTTAGTACCTAAATAAAATTATTTATTAGTAAATAAAATATTAAGGTAAATTGATCCAACTATTAAAGTAGCAAAATATATTTAGTTTAATGCTTTGCTACTCAGTAATAGATACATTAGTAACACCTATAATAAACAATTAACAGGCGGCGCAGTGTTGCGAAAATTAATCATCCATGTGCCGCGAGAATTAAATATCGTTCAAGAGAAAGCCAAAACCTTAGGCGTGAAAATACACCGATCACAGCAAAACCACGTGATCGTGACGTATGTAATTTAAAGTTTCTTGGATTTCTCCGGGACCCCTTATTAGATCTAGACCAAATTACAATGGGACCATCTGGAAAGTATACCCTTCCAAACAAAAAAATTTTTTCAAATCGGTCCACTA